>NW_008625512.1:0-3190 GCF_000691845.1 Merops nubicus | reverse complement strand
AGAAGCGCGTCTAACGTGGAGCACGGGCGCCACCTCGCGGCGCGACGCGGCACTGCACCCCTCCGCCGGGGTTTTGGGGAGGGGGTGGGAGCCGAGAGGGGTGGGTAGGATTAAAAGAGGAGGGGGTGTCCCGCTCAGCCCTGGGGAATTAAGCTGGGTCAAGATGGGAAATGAGGATGAAAAAGTGGGCGAAAAGGGAAAATTGAGGTTTTCTTTCTCCTCGCCCCTCAGCGCTGGAGTTTTCCGCGCGGGAATCTTCACTATCCAGTCCCTCTCCCCGGCAATAAAAGAGGGGAAAATGGGTTTGCTTTTGAAAACCGCTATTGTTTCAAATTCCGAGACTAAACAATTGGTCATTCTGCTCTGGAGGGGGAAGGCCAGGGCTGTAAACCGATAAAGAGCTTCCCAAGCCCAGACGTCTCGCCAGAACTTCGAGAGTGTGTGTGTGTGGGGAGGGGGTGTGCCTCTGTGTGTGTGTGTTGTTGTTGTTGTGTGCATGGCTCAGCATTCTAGCAGCCTGGAATTGCTTTAAAGGGAAAAAAAGAGAAGAAAAAAAAAGAAGAAGAAGAAGGGGGGGAGAAAAAGAACAAAGGGAATCATCCAGAGCGCTGGATTTTCACGGCATCTGCAAGAGAAGAATAAATTAGCAGAAGTCCCTCCCCACCTTTTCTCTCCCTCTCCCCCCCTCCTTATTTTTTAACTACCCCCTCCTTTAGTTAAAAAAAAAAAATAAAAAAAGGAGAAGGGAACTTTGTATGCGACCGAAGCAGAAACATTTACACGTTGGGCTTCCCCACATTCCCAAGTCGTTGTAGTAATTTAGGAGTTCCTGAAAGTTTTCTTGCACTGTTTGCTTTACAGCCGTTTAGTTCCTTAACCTTCAGAAATTTATACCCTATAAAGTTTTATAGCGGTCATATTCTTTTATTGCAGCACACTGCACTGAATTTTCCCTTTTTTTTTTTTTTTTATGACAAGTTACTTCCCTTTCTCTCTCTTCCCTTAGTAAACTCCAAATATCTTTCTTCTTCTTTTGTTTTCTTTTCAGAGCTGCCCCAAAGAAAGCTTTATTTTTTTAAAAAAAAGAAGTGAAATATTGCCCTTTAGAGCGCCCATTATGTTAAAAACTAGTGGAAAGAGATTCTTGGGTCTATTTCTCCCTACCTGCTTCCTGCAGGGCTGAGCAAAGTTTGTTTGTTTTTTAAATACAGCGCTAGAAACACTTTCCAAGCACTTGTATTTCTTCATGAGCAATAAAATGTCAAACGAATTTAGAGATGGAATCCTAGGAACCTCTCGCCCAGCCCTCGGAAAAAGGAACCGCGTGTCAAATCCGAGGTGATGCCAAGCAGGGAAAGCGAGATGGGGTTTCCCACTGTTTGTTTTGGGTTACTAATTTTTCTTTAGCAAAGTTTTCCTTTGGCGGTAGGGGACTCGACCAAAGAAAAGTCAAACCAAACCAGTCCGCTCTGAGCCATTGCCTTTGGTCCCCTAAGGCTGATGTGGGAATGAGAAGATTAAACCCTCGAAAGCAAACAAATAAGCAAATAAACAAACAAGCGACTACCGGTCACTGTAACAAGAGATGAACGGTCTCAAATTTAAAGCTAAAAATTCAACAAAAAATCTTTAGAAACCCAGCAAGTTGGCAAGGGCTCGAGTAAGCCCTTGCTGCACCAAAGAAGAATTATTTCCATTTGTCTCTGGATACCTTTTCTTTTTAAGCTAAGCAAAAAATTGATTCTTCTAATACACTTAACGAGCCGCTAAAGACGCAGGAAAAGCACAACGAAAATATTTCTGAATTTTTAGATGAAGCAGTATAACACAATGACATATAGGTGCTGTTGTTCTAAAATCGATTTTTATTCTGGAGCATTAAAACATCTCTGGAAAATACATCCGGGCTGATGCTACAGAAGACAGGGTTTGGGTTTGTTTTTTTTTTTTTCAACATTTTTAAAGTAAGCATATTTCCTAATAAAACCAACTAACATTTTAAATTCTATTTAAAAAGAACCTTATATCGTCGTCTTAAAAATATCCGCTCTTTACCACAATTCTAAGTGAAAAACGTTTCTAAATCCGAGTGGCCGATGGGTCGCGAACATCAATTAAGTCACGGATACGCTTCTGAAAAATATAGTAATGAGGATTTAGGCAAGTCCACACTCAGTTCGAGATTACGAGGAATACACCGATTCAGCGTGAAGCAGATTTGAAATCCATCCATCCTTGAGAAGAATCAAACACAACTGAAACATTTGACTGCTCAGCTTAAACACAGCTAAATCATCTTTTTTTTCCCCTCCCCACTCTCATTTATTTTCCAAATAAATCCAGATTTCGAGAAATGAACCTGCTGCCACCACCTTTTTTTTTTTACCCCTGCTCAAAGTATCTCCCAAACTGCTCTTTTTTAATTGAATTTCGAGGAAGGAGACGAGGGGCTTTGACACAGGGTGAAGTTGGGTTAAATTTAACTCTTTCCAGCGACAGAACAGTTAAATTTTGAAGCCCCCAAGGAGCTACTTCGGGGTGGAAAGTTTTACATGAGAAAGTCTAGGCATGAAAACAAAACAAAACAACTTTCTGAGGAATGATCTTAAACACTTCAGGTCTGGTTTCTTGTGAGTGGAAGGTTTGGGGTTGTTTTTTTTCTTACCCCTTTCAAGAGGAACTGAAGGGGTGGAAATTTCAGTGCACCGAGGGGCAGCTACTTGATTCTTATCTCTGGATTATGGTGGGGGGAGGTTGGGGGGAAGCAGGAACACTTTCCAAATAAAACGCAAATCTGCCTGTTCAGCAGATAAAGCGGTCTCACAAAACCTGACGCTAAGGACACACAAGTCAGTGGCTTTAGAAATCAGATTTGCAATGGTTCCTTCAGACCTCCAGCAGAAATAAATTTCTTTTCTCTATTTCCCCCACCCCGAGCTATTCAAACAAGCCACCTTACACTCGCCTTGTTCCTAGAAAGCCTCCTGGCAGCTAAATATACAAATCTGCACACGAAGAAAACGAGAGAGGTTTATTTCGATATTTTCCATCCACTATCAACTGCAGAACTCTTCGCATACTTAAAAAGCCACAGTAGAAACAGAAAACGAGCTTCAACATTCACGGAAACACAACCACAAACACATTTTACAATACCCACCATATAATCAACTGATACTAAACCCCCTAG
>NW_008625511.1:0-2356 GCF_000691845.1 Merops nubicus | reverse complement strand
CCGTCCCCCCCCTTTTTCCTCAGAAACCGCGAAATCGCCAGGCATAAAATGGCAGAAGGGGAAGACGAGGTTGCCTCGCCTCTGCGCCCGCCCTGTCCCCCCAGCCGCAGGAGCTCCCCGGGTGTGCCTGCCTCCCGCGCAGGATGGATCTACTTCGTGCACCACCGCGCAGGGAAACCCGGGCCACCCTGCGAACGACAAGTTGCCTAAATAAAGATAAAACGTGCTGTACCTCACAGGCTTTCCCGGTTTTTCTCAATGACTTGTCGATTCCTCCTCCGCTCTACACCCCCCCCGGGCACACGGGCAATGATAGAAAATGGTTTTAACTGACGAGGGGTCACGTCGAGCCATCCTGGTCGTTTAGTAAAAATAACAGAGCTATTATAGAGCTGAAGCAAGGAGCCGGAGAGTCTGTCCACACATGCTTCAGTATTGTGCCTTGACTGAGCGTACGGACAGGCGTGTGTGTGTGTCCATATATACATTATCTATCTATCTATCTATCTATCTATCTATCTATCTATCTATCTATCTCCACAGCCTCTTGGCCCCACCGTGCGAGCCCCCTCAGCACTTCTCCTTAGGCCGTAAATGCGCTCACAGATGACGGTGCGCAGGGGGCTGGGGGGGTTCAGAGGCGCTGCTTGTATCTCCAAAATGGAAATACATGTAAAGCCTTTTATGAGAGCTCGGGAGACAGCATTTGGTTACTAACCTACACATTTTTTTTCCCCCCCCCATCTCTATTGCCGAAAACTGGAAATAATTAAATACTTTAAAGGCTTACTTTTGAAACCGTGGCTGGAGTAAACTATAATTCAGGTGTAAATAATTACCAAAGTCGTGAAAGCGGCAACTGCTACATGTGGTTTATTCTTTTTTTTTTTTAATCGTTTGATCATTTTAATCCTTAACCGTTTGCCAAATTCACATTTTTTTTGTAATTTACTAAAATTTATCGTCTTTGCCAGCGTAGGGATGTTGTACATTAGACTCCAGAGTCGTCCTGCCCTGCCCCAGTGGAGGAGCCTGGCTGGAACAAACTGGGTGCTCCTCAAGAAGGGACAACGCTATTACCCCGGTATTTGGAAGAGCTTTCCCTATCAGATTAGAGAAATTAGAACTGAATAAAAGATGCTTCCACTTTCATGAAAGCTAACAGACCCGCTCGATTTTAGACTCCAGAGAAGAAATGAGTTATTGAAGAAAAGAAATTGTTTAAACACAATAGATCCATGCCCAAATGAAAGCATTCCCTGGGGCAAGACAAGCAGGATTTGGACCGAAAGCACGAAAATAGAACTATCCATTAAGCGAAAGCCTTGGAGTAATAGGAGAAACATAGACATATAATATACACTATATAAACAAAAGCCTAGGACTGATTTCATACCCTTTTTCTTCAGCCTGTGCTTACATTTTTTTTTCCCTTTTGCCTACTCTGCAATTTCCATCTATTTGTCTTTTCAGAAAGCCATGGTGGAAAAAGGCAGAGAAACAAACTTTTTTTTTTTTTTTTCCTTGCGTGTGTCCTCTTTTAAAATCTTTTTGCATAGTTAGACACCACCTGAACATGTTCTGGTGTTGTAAAAGTGTTTTTTATCAGGCTGTAAATTACTGCCGCTCTGACAGAGCAGCCGGAAATGTAAATCACACCGTAGAACTAAAGTTATGAAAAAGTTTGTTCCCTTTTCTGTATCCCAGGATGATCGTGGGGCTGCTGGATTGGGAAGGGAGGGGGGAAGCTTGTTGACTATTTTCCTGCTCCACCAAACTGTTGGCTCCACGGTGCCTGGGACTTTGATGAGAAAGAATGGACAATGTGCAGAGTCCCTTCCTATGACACCCAGGCCACCGCCACTTGGGAGGTCCTTTGGCCTAATGCAACCACAGCTAACTGCTCCCAACAGGAGGCTCTGCGGATCAGGCAGGGTCACAATTATACTTCTGCTAAAGGCAAGAGCTTTTTCTTTTTTTTTTTTTTTTTTTTAAACGGGAGGGGGGCGAGGGAGGAGGGTTGGGCGAGCGGTTGAATTAAAGCCTTTCAACTCATCTGGGCAAGGAAAGACCGAGAATGGGGTTAGCAGGAGCTGTTTCCTTGAGACTTTAGCAAAATCGAGGGATGAGGCCCTAGGTGCTCTGCACGGGGTCACCCGAGGACCCCAGAGCTGTCGCCCCAAATCGCCCGGGGGAAGAGTAGGTCTCCCCCGTGACCGTCCTAGGGGTTTTGGGGACTCATCCGCTGTCAAGAGACCTCGCTGGTGCCCGACAGATTACATGTGCGTTGCTCTTTCAAGCTGGGGAAGAGCTGGCACCACGGCAACAAGTCCCCAACAAAGTCTTAAGCATCATC
>NW_008625510.1:0-8683 GCF_000691845.1 Merops nubicus | reverse complement strand
ATTCAGCCAGAGAAAACTGTCCCAAAGAAACGTGATCCAAAGGCTCTTGCTGGTGTGCAAAGGGTGTGAGTAATTTCTCTTAAGTAAATAAATGGGCATCTGTTTTTGTTACTCTGGCCTCCTGTGTTCTCACCCATCAAATGATTCAGAAATAAGGCTTGGTCCTAAACATCACAAAAATGACCAGATCAGTCTCTCCTATGCTGCAGATGGAGTTCTGCCACAGGAGCTGCCAAGACAGCTGCAGTCCTCTGGGACAAGGCTGATGACAGAGCTCCGGTGGTAGTGGAGCGGGGACCCAGGTGTTGCCAGCTGCAGGGATGCTATGGCCACAGCCTCTGAGGAGACTTGTTGCATGTCAATTCTGCCTCCTGCAAAACCTCCTTCTGTCATACTGCCTTCTCAGCATAACAAGGATGACAGTCACCCTCTGGATTTCCACTGGTATTAACAACAAAGAACACTCACTGAAGTAAATCAATCCCCAGAAAAATAAATGTATCTCCCAAAGTACTGTACAAGAAACCCAAGCGCTTCTGTAGCCCAAGGCTGTGATTTTTAACCTTTAGAAAGTTCAGAGAGTTTGTGTAGTCCAGTCAGTGTTTTATAGCAGATACTGAACTCTATAGAAGTTGCTTACGTACTTGCAATAACAAGTTTCATGGATGCTGAAAGGCACACAGTGCTTTAAATATTATTGACTGAGAGAGCAAGTAACTGTGCTACCAGGTACTAGAGAGTTTATGCTCACTATATGAGAAGAGTGAATACAGCCACTCTGAAAACCTGTGGTAACTTTCCCCCCAGCCTAGCACCTAGAACACTATCAGTGTAAGGCTAACTCCTAAGGCCTTTCACTGAATATTTACTGTGTAAGAGTGCCTGACAACCACAGATGAATTCTGGCTTCTGTGGTTATTAACAAAATACAGTGATGGGATACTTGCATTAGGAACGTGGGGAATGGGATGAGGTGGAAATTTGCATTCCTCTCTAGGCTCACCTTAAAACCCTGTTTTCCATGTGGGATAATTTTCATCAACATGTCTTCTCCCTCCATTTTCCCATTAAAAGGATCTGGGAATGAACAAGAAATTTGTTTAATCATCTTCTGTGAGATCAGATGAATTCTAATGCTGTTTGATTACAGCTAGTCACAGAAATGTCAAGTGCATTTCCATTTAGAGTGCTTGCTTAAACAGCCGTGCAAATGAGGACCACCCAAAAATCAGCATACATCATGAGAGATTTGAGCTTCCTTATGGCATCTACTTGTTTCAATCCACTCTCTTGCTCTTTAAAATAATGCATTTTCACAGTACATCATTTCCCTAAATGAGCATGATACATCACTGCTACAGATTGACTCATGAGGCCCATTAATAAAGGGCAGGGTTTCTCAGCAGCTTTTCTCATTGGGAAGGTGTTATCTTACCATCTAAATTTGTAATGAATATGACGCTTTTAGCCTGTGCCCACCCTACTGTTCCAGCTCCCCTTGTCAATTTGGTTGGAGGTTTTCATTGCACAGGCAGTGGCATAGTGTTAGAGAATAAATAATGCATTATTCCTTTCCCTAAGTAAGTAGCTATTCATTTCAAATGCAGCAAAAATGCTTAAAGTAGAATGGTTACCCACGTCATATGGGAATCACCTCTCATAAAAGAACTCCACCCTGAGTTTCAAACCTGTTATAGAATTCCTAGTATTACACTGCTGTATGACACACTATCGGTACTAGGCAGGAAATGCTAATATTTAGACAGCTTCTGATTTTGTGGTTGTAGCTTTCCCACATTTGTTCACTTTCCAAAATGAGTAGGCCTGACCATAAAATTGGACAAGAGAATACAATAAGACATGCAGCGAAGAAGAACTAAAATCTTACTTTGATGAAATGTCTATAAAAATGCTTGGGGGTATAAATTTTTTCAGTTAAAAAAAACAAAACAAAACAAAACAAAACAAAACAAAACAAAACAAAACAAACAACTGTGGTTTCCAATGAAAAGAAAAAGTTTTTTAAAAAAAAAAACTAGGTAATGTAGTATTTTGCACAGGAACAAAATATTTCATGACACAGTCTGGAAAAGCAATATGCTAGATATTAATTATCTGATTGGGATTGGGAATTTCAGAAGTCCTGATAGAGATCAAAAAATCATACAGACATTCACTGAGAACTGGACACCTGTTTCCCTGATTGTTTAAATCAGACGTTGATTGTACTCTTTTGAATCGACCAGGCAAATATTTTGGCTCCCATACACAAGATTTTGCAGAAGACACACATTTTTTAGCTTTCACAATCTTCATTAATTATTAGCTTTGGTGATCTCCTTTTCTTTTTCGGTTTGGGTCCATGTATTATTGAGAATGGTATATATTTAATTATTCATGCCTTGGAGGCTTAGAAAAGCTTTCTACACAAAGCTTCACTAAATTTTGGGGGTGAGAATTGCACAAGCTGTACTGCACTGTCAGTCAGCTGAAAACTATTGTATGAATGGTATTTCTCATGATGGTACTTCCACTTCCTCTTCTGGTCAAAATTAGGAAGTGCACAGATATTTTCCCATCTTCCAAGTTTAAGACAGCACTTTTGAATACTCAGACATTTCAACAGGCTCAGGCTGTGTTCATTCACCACGGGTCCTGGCTTTTCAGCACACTTGTGCAAACTAATTGTTAGTAAATGGAGTATGTATCAACTTTTGGATCTTCACAGCACACCTCTTCCTGCACATAATAGTAGTCTTCCAATGAATTAATTGTGCGAGTATAAATCTGGAGAGGCATTTGGAAACATTGCTTCCCTATTCATTTGATTCATTATGAAGTTATGTATCTCAAGCCTAAGGGGAACAGGCTTAGGCTGTTACTTTCTGATGAATTTTCAGCAGTTTTTGCTGGTTTAAATGCAGTTACTGTAGTTATTACTGGGAGGTATTAAAATAAGGACAGCATAGAGCTGTTGGTTTAGGATCAAGGTGTTTTGTTGTTTTTTTTTTTTTTAAAGAAAAAAAGAAACTCAAAGAGAAAAAGAATAAAAGTCAAACATACCAAGAAATTCCTTGCAGCTATACAACAGGAGTAACAAAGCAATAGGAAATCTCTTGTACATTAATTCTACCAAATCAATTGAAACAGAGAATCCATGATAAGATTGCCTAGATATTTTGAAAAAAAGCCCAAAAGCCTAAAATTTACCTAGTTAATTGGATACATTCTTTCTAGGTCTAGATAAGATTATCTAGCCTTACTCTCACAATTCCCTGTAGTCTGCTAAAGTTTCAGATCTAGCCTTGTCTGATGGAGTTCAAATTAATAACAATGTCTTGAAGACACAAGAGGTTTGACCAACTTTGCAAAAGGCCAGTCTAATAAATGGAAGGTGCACTAGGTCAGTCAGACCTGCAAACCACATTACCATGCACAACTGCAGGCTATATTGGACCCAGGAGAGGAGTAACCAGATAATTAGATAGACTGACATTCTACTGCAGGTTGAAGTAATTAGGGATCAGGCAAAACAGGAGAATGACTTTCTAAAGCTTACATTGTTGCATATATTGCCTAGGGTTTAAGAAGAAGAGTGGCATAAAGGTGAAAACTTGGTACCCTCTGATGCAGATAAGATTACCAGGTACTGACAGAATCAAGCTGTAACATTTCAATTCAGCTCTGAAATTCTTGAAATATGTATGGGCCAGAGTTAGTGTCCCAGTTTGAACTTGCAATAAAAAAGAGTGGCAACAAACGTTCCAAACAATCACAAAAAAAAAGACTTTAATGCGTTTTTAGATATTGAATTTATAGTAATGCTATAATGTAGCTCCCAGTGTAACACTTGAGCTACAAGACAACAACACACCTGGCAACAGCCTTACTTTCTGTTTGTTTCACAAATCATTCTATGCAATTTGTCAGCCCAGAAAGTGGCAAGCAGGACAAAATCCCAATCTGATCTTGATCATTATCCCTCCTAGCCCTTTTCCATAATGTTTTATAATTGAGCATCGGCCACAAGTGGTGAGTAGATTTCCCATCTACAGGGGCTAAAAATGCTGGGATCAGTACCAGCAAGGAGAAACAGAGAGACACTGAAACTTTCCAACTAAATTAAAATCTGGAAAGCTGTGTTATGCAAGGGTTGTATCAATTCTGAGGACGTCAGCAACATTTCATGCTGCAGAACCAGTCATGAGCTAAACCATGGCACATTGGCACCAAACCTCCTGAAACTGGCCTCTTTAATGGTATTCAAGCATCCAGTAGTAAAAAAAAAAAAAAAAAAAAAAAAACAAAAACAACCAAACAGGAAGTGCAACAAGACAGAGAAAAGCAGACTGTATAAAAGGTGATTTATTGTTTAGTAAGTACTGCAACACCACATAAATGGTGTTTGTTAAACAGCACTCCACTTACCACTTCATAAAAATGTTTTTGTGGAATTGGGATAGAATACAGTTGCCCCAAAATGTAGTATATTGTTACAAAGCTACTTCCTTCATTATAGAGGTTGTAGTATAGATAACAACTTCTGCATAAATTACCACTGAGAATTGATCAAACTCAGCAAGGATGTGGACTTTTTGTCCTCTTAGAAGATTTCTTTGATTCATTTTACCTTAAACACCTTAGGGACAAGCTGCTATCCTGTGTTCCTGACCAAAATACTGGGTCAGATGGTATCACAGGTACCCCAAAAGGGGCAGCACATTCCTCTAACTTTTCCCTGTTTTTGGCTGAAGGAAGAGCCTGAGATCCTACCTCTATACAAAGTACTCCTGACTGGAAGGAGAAGGTGAGCAAGACACCCCATCACGTGACCGGTTACCCTCTGTTTGTAATACAAAGATCTATAATAAGAGCCATCCATCTTCCACAAAGCTTCTCTACACTGAACACTTTTGCCCAGGACCCTCAAACCACAACCAGCAGGGACTTATTCTGAGGCAGTTTACAGATGAGAAAAGAAGACTTGGATTAAAGAGGCAGTTCCCAGGGATGCCTGCTGAATGGTTTTAGGAAACCAGCCAAGGTGCTGAAGCCATTACTCACCAAAGACAAAAATCAACCCAGCTGACAATTATTTTCAAGAAGCAGGGCTTACTGCCCAAGCTATGTCCATTCCTCTTCTGCATCAAAGTCATCCTTTCACTTCACTCACAGTCATATTCTGCAGTAACAGGAGGAATCCCTCTGTGGCAGTATGCATTAAGTAATCACATTTTCACATATTTATCTGTGATAGCAACATTTCACAGTTCCTGAGATCCTACACTTAAAGCACAATAATTAAACAGAGTAAGAACAATGACCTGATTATTTTTATAAGAGCCTTTTAAAATGGCCTTATATGAAGAGATCATTCATAAGTCTGGGCAATACTATGTATTTTCCTATGAAGTAAATGCAATGTCTTAAAATGGATTATATCAGATGCAGAAAAGTAGCTTTTTTACTTCATCTGAATGATCAAAATTTACACTAGCTCAGGGTTCTATCCATTAATCCTGTTAAGTTCATTAAGCTCTTGTGAGATAATAAAAGGTATTACACAGATTTGATAAAAAAAGAAAAAGAGAGTTCTATAAATTTTGTGGCATTCCATTATCATTAATAAAGGACGTGAGCCACATTGTGTTAATTTTTGGTTATGAATGAAACTCATATCTGGCAAGATCACACAATCGCATGCTGTTTAGCTGTACCACATTGAATCTCACCATCCACTTAGGCAGCACAACATGTGACATTGCCCTCAGTGCATTGAGGGGATATTTGTGGACAGCTCCTCAGCAGGAGTGTCCATGGACCAGATTCTATGGTCAGTGATGGCCTTGGAAGAAACTGCCTGGAAAAATCCTTCCAATTCTGTTGGGATGGTAATTTTGTATTGGTACCTCAAGGGCTGCTTGTCTCTGGTCTGTGTGCACATGCATCTGTGTACTGACCTCCTGAATGACTTTCATGAGCAAGTTATACTAAGAGGCAGCATAGGCTGGAGCCTGGCAGTGCTCCCACAAGCAAGAATGCAGCTGCACAAGGTTCCTGAAGTGGAAAACTTAGTTCCTGTTGTTTCCAGAACAGAGGGATGTGCCTCCAAAAAGCACTGAAGGAGCAATAGCTTTCTGCAACTGGAGCTATAGCTAGTTATCTTCTCCAATAACAAAGATGTCAAGGTTTAGGCTTGTGTTTCATTCAGCTATGATATCTGTGACAGCAGTAATAACCGGTGGCAGGGAGTCAGAAATGAGTGGGGGGGAAATGCCAAGAGATAACAAATTTTAAGGTGACAATCACAGTAGTCACTTTGATAAAGCTGTTTGGGAAGGAAGATGATGAATATGCATGTGCCACTGTCTCTTAAAGAGGCCATAAGTCTGCCATGTTTATGTACCCACATATTCCTGTAAAGAGGGCCAACCTATGACTTGGGGTGGCTGGTCCATCATCTGGCGCTAAGGGACAAGAAACCATGATAGAATGGAAGGAAAGGATGCAGAGGGATGAGTAGAGGAGAGGGTCAGTGCAATGGTGGTCAAACATGCCAGACCTTAAGTAGGACGGTATGATTCTGATTCACATCACACACTGTCAGTAAAAACACTTCTTCATAGTAGCTAAGCAAAGCTGTGCCAAGGATGCCCTGATGCCATCACTGCATGAAACACACTCCAAGCACAGGCAGGAAGAACAATCTGTGCAAGCTTGGCTGGGAGGATTGCCAACATGGTAAATGACAGGACATTGCTATTTTTATTTCTCCAGCTACTGCTCAGTATTTCAGGCTCTAATGCAGAAGATGAGAATCAGTGAGTAATGGAGGATGGAGGATATCTTGAGACTGGAGCAGGGGGAAGAAAAGAGTGAGGGAATAGAACTGCCTGGATGTACACCATGACATAAATTGAATTCAAAATAAAAAATGACCAGATTAAAATTTTTCAACATTTCAAAAGGATGGAGGTACAGTCCAAAATGACAATTGCCACAACCTGGTTTCCTCTTTAGAGTTGGACAAGAAAATGCCACTCAACCAAATTAAAATATTCAGAGCCCACAAAGCTGGCTTCCTTGGGTAACAGATTAGTTATTTTCTGCACTATGTAATCGCTCTTTCTATGATGGAGTGACTGCATCAGTGGACAAGGGAAGACCAATGGAGATAGTCTGTCTGGACTTCTCTAAGGCCTTTGGGACGGTACCGCACAGCATCCTTCTCTCTCAGTTGGAAAGATTTACATTTGATAGATGGACTGCTCGGTGGATAAGAAGTTAGTTGGATGGCTACAGCCAGAGGGTACTAGTCAACAGTGCACTGTCCAAACAGAGATCGGTGATCAATGGTGTCTCTCAGGGGTCTGGACCAGTGCTCCTTAATATCTTCATCAATGACATAGACAGTGGGATCGAATGCACCCTTGGCAAGTTTGCAGATGACACCAAGCTGAGTGCTGTCACCACAGTGACTCACCAGAGGGACAGGATGTCAGCTAGAGGGACATAGAGACAAGCCTGAGAGGTGGGCCTGCATGAACCTCATGAGGTTCAACAAGGCCAATTGCAAGGTTCTGTACCAAGGTCAGGGCAGGTCCTTGGTATCAGTACAGGCTGTGGAACGACGGGATTGAGAGCAGCCCTGTGGAGAAGGACTTGGCTGTACTTGTGGATGAAAAGCTGGACATAAACTGGCAATGTGTGCTCGCAGCCCAGAAGCCCAACCTTATCCTGGACTGCCTGAAAAGAAGTGTGGCCAGCAGATTGAGGGGGATGATTCTGCTGTTCTTCTCTGGTCTGCTGAGACCTCACCTGGAGCACTATGTTCTGCTCTGGAACCTTCAGCCCAAGAAGGACATGAGTGGGTCCAGAGGAGAGCCACAAACAGGATCAGAGGGCTGGAATTCCTCTCCTATGAAGAAAGGTGAAAAGAGTGTTGGGGCTGTTCAGACTGGAGAAGAGAAGGCTCCAAGGACACTTTATTGCAGCCTTTCAATACTTAAAGGGGCTCTAGAAGAAAGATGGGGACAGAGTTTTCATCAGGGCCTGTTGTGATAGGACAAGAGTAATGGTTTTAAACTCAAAGAGGGTAGATTTAGACTAGATGTAAGGAAGAGGTTGGTGGAACACTGGAGCAGCTTGCTCAGAGATGTGGTAGAAGCCCCATCCCTGGAAACATTCAAGGTGAGGTTGGATGGGTCTCTGAGCATTTGATCGAGTTGAAGATGTCTCTAGTCATTGCAGGGGGGTTGAACTAGTTGACCTTAAAAGATCCTTTCCAACACAAACATTCTATGATTCCACAATTATGGGCATCTTCTTCAGCGCTAGGTGTAACCAGGTGTCCATTCAGTCTTTTGCTGTTCAGCTGCTGGGGTACACAGGGCCCAGTTTTGTTCAGATCCAGCATGTGCTGGTTGAAAGAGTAACTCAGTAGAAAACTACTGACATGAAAAAAAAAAAAAAAAAAGAAAAAAAAGGAAAGTCAGAATGCTGAAACTCAACAGGTGAGATGATCAGCCATTACATTTCTCATTCTGTCAACTTACTTATCACTCTGAGCTGTGGATCAGGATCCACTATGCTTACAGTTTTGGGGAATTTATACAGCAAAAAACATTGTCCTCACTCCAAGTGTTTTACAACTTAGCTACATTTTATGTAGGAAAAAAAACCC
>NW_008625509.1:31307-45819 GCF_000691845.1 Merops nubicus | reverse complement strand
TTCCAACATAAAGGATTCTATGTTTCTATGATTAAATCTCCATGAAGAGGGTTAAGTCTATACACATATCATGTCTCTCATCCATTTAGGAGCTTTAGCATGTCCTCTGTCCTTCTGGAGGAAACACAGATTGTTACTTCTCCAGAAAAAGAGCATTGGAACAAAGTAACCCTGAGCCAAAGTAAGAATGGAAAAGCTGGAAATAACCCAAGCGTTCCAGCATCAAAAAACACCAATTAAAAATGGTAGCCTGATGTGAGTACAGGGACTCTAATCCTGTGTGCCCAAGAAGTGTCTCGGTTTGTTACTCTTAACAAGAGGAATATTGGCAGCTGGGATTTCTCAGAACTTGTTTATTCTACCTCATTTATTTTACCAGCATATTTGTCAGCCGAGTTACTATATACACATAACATTTTTCTATTTATCGTCCTTCTTTCTTTTAGGAAATTAAAATCTATTACTGCAACTCTGTTAGTCGACTCTGGCTTTCACCTACAGCACCATTATCTGTAAATGTCTTTGCTCTCTCTCTCTCTCTCTCACTTATCCCTAGGGCCCAGCTAACATGGGAAAAACTTTAGGGATGGAGATCATTCTGCTGCCCCAGCTCAGCTAACAGCATTGTCCTTTGCTTTATAGGGCCAGTATCTGCTGGTGTGGATCTGCAAAGGCACATATGTCTTTTCAACTAAAAGGTGCCTCAAGACCATGTATTTCTGACACTGCAGTACCAATAGTCCTCCTGGCTTGCCAATGGCTCTCGGCATCCTCAGGATAATTCTCAGTGATACTTTCAATTGAAATATCCAAGGCATTAATAAATTCCAGACTCTGTTTAAGAAGCTAAAGCAGAAAGAGTCAACAGAGGAGTCAACAAGTGTTTTTCTGATTATCCCCTTAAGTTTATTTGCCATCACTAAGGGAAATTACAGTAACTGCACGTACTTTGACAAATTATTTTAAAGTTAATTTCTCACATATTTCTCCATATAACAATAGCAGAAGTAATTTTTTACTACTGCAATAGCCAATTGCTATGGCTGGACTCGGAGTAAACAATCTGGGAAAAAACTTTCTGAGCATGTCCCATTCATAAAGAAGCACTCAGCTTAAACAGGCTTAAACTGAAGTAAAGTCTTGAGAGGCAGTAGTCTGAGAAATAGAGTAAAATCATTCAAAATGTTCATATTACAGTGTTCCTGACATTGGAAAGCTGTTGGGCATGCAGGCTGTCTTTTACATGTTTAACTTACTCTGTATCTGAGATTTCCAGTTCTGACAGAGGCAGTGAGTCCTGAGGCTCATATGCATGAAGAAAACGTAATGCTTTTCCCCAAATTAGACAATCTGGTCCAGCATACTACGCTTTGTAAAAGTAGTTTTAAAACAAAAATCTGACCGAAGCACATGTACAAACCCACAGTACATCGTTTTGTTTGCTCACACTTTGAGTCTTAAAAATTTATCATCCAGAAATCTGAAACTTGATGATACTTTAGCCAAATGGACATTTACGGACATTCTGATCTGTTCTTTTATTCAAGTTAATGAGATTATTTTAGATTTGCGTTACTGTAACAGATACCACCAAACAGCATTTTTAAGGCTTTCATTCATTTCGGCAGCAGCACATTTTTATATTCACCACTATTTATTCTACATAGTCTTGCACAAGAAAGCAGCTGATTTTAACAGCATCTGGAAATTCAGAGATGAAGCATATAAATTTATGAAAGCTGTAACAATTACTGAAGTGGCTTGAACTGCAGAAAGACAGATCAGCCACACAGCTGTCCTAATCCCGATTAATAGTTTGCTGATGAAATTTAGAAACTTATTGCTGCTCCTGACACACGTCTCTGAACTGTGTCCTGGACATTAGTCACAGAACCAGAAAGCTACTAACCTCATCTGACAAGCTCCTCACACTGCTACAAAAATGGAAGAAGTTTTTAAAGCACTGGTTGAGCTCCAAGATCAGCTGCCAGAAAACAAGTCTGGGAAACATAGCCCTATGGGATGTTTTTTAAATCTTTTGTCCTTTTATAGCAGAAAATTTGCTTTTATTTACTTGCCAGAGCAAGATCCCTTATGTTACAAAATTAGGGCTCTGTATTACTTGGAAACTCCAGCTAGGCTGGATTACCTGTGTACACAAGCAATCAGTCTCCAGTGCTGTTAGGTTAGTTTGATGATAAAATGTGGATCTGTAAAACCCCCTTCTGTTGCACAGAACAGCAAGTTTTCCCACTCTGATCAGCTATTTGGTACATATCTTTAAACATTCCACACTGAAAGCTCAAGTGCCAAGTTTCAGTTCCTTAAATAGATATGATTGAGAGGAAAGCTGTAAAATTGATTCAAATGCCCAATACAGGCAGAAATCTGTGAAGGTCACATAGCTCAGGACATTACTAAAAGATTTGCAGTAAGGTGAACACTTATTGCTAAAAACAGCTCACACGCTTAACTATTGGTCACCTACAGACCAGACCGCATTTTACAAATAAGCCTCCTGGCATATGAGGTATTGTCAGACAGCTGCATTGAACTGAAAGATGACAAAGGAAACTGAGGCAGGGGAAAAAAACACCAACTAGGCATTGTAGTCAATGCATAACTTCCCTGTAGGCACTGTCACAATTCTTTTGCACAGCAACTACACATGCACTAAGGAATTTAAAGCCAGTACCTAAGTTGTCTGAATACTCACAGGATCGAATATTGAGGGTTCAGATTAGCCTTTAAAATGGCATTGGCTTAAATGGGTGGTCAGGAGGTTTTCTGCTCTGAAGTGCTGCAGGTACAACAAAGCTCAATGGACAAGAATGTGCCAGGATGCACAGATTAAATATTGCTGTAGGGCAGCTCTCCATGCTGCCCAGCTGTATGTTGTTCAAGCACCCTTAGAATTCACAAGAGATAGGATTTATCAGGAATTTGAAGAATTAATGGTAAGATAGGAGAACCACATTAAGACAAGAACACAGAGAGTGCTAGGAATATAGAAATTGGTCTGAGGTCAGGAGACAGCAGCTGCAAAACCAGAAGGGACACTACAGTACAAAAGGCAATTGGTATAGGGTCCTACAGAAGGATACCAGAGAAGGAAAAAACATAATCCTATGAAGGAAAGTGTAATAACAGAGAGAAGTTAGAGGAATTACCTTGCCCACATAGAAGAACAGAAAAACTCCAGAAGCTCTTTTTTACCTCTGTGAGACACCTGTCCCTCTGCCCCACTTTCAATAACTATCTGACATTCTGTGTAATAAAGTTAGGCCAACACAGATCACAATGCCCTCAGTGTTTCAGTAGATCAAGCCCTGAAAACATGTATCTTGATTCCTACAAAACTGACCTGCAGGGCTAAGGTCCACCAATGCTTGGGACAGCCTGCTTAGCAAGACCTGAGCATGCCTTTTCAATGTGCCAGGGAAGTTTGGTGTTTGTTTACTGCACCATAACATTTCCATGAGGAGTCTCCTCAAAGGAGACGCGGCTTCTACTGAGCAACCAAAGACTCTTCCCTTCTCCCTGAGACAGAAAGCATCTGCAAAAGTTGTATTCAACATCACCAGATGAAGATGGTCTAGGGGCCTTATTTCCCAATGTCATGGTTCAGATCTGGCTGGGAGCTGAGCACCACATGGCCACTAGCCCATCATCCCCCAATCCCTCCACAGTGAGGTGGGAATGAGAATAGGGAGAAAAAGGCTAAACCCCGTGGGGTGAGATAAGAAGAATTTAACAGAACAATGCAAGAGGAGATGAAAAAAACATAACAGTAATAGTAATGAAACCATTTATAAAGTGAGTGATATAAAAAGCGCCAGCCAACTAGACCTGCACCGAGGGAGGGCTCTGCACCAGAGACCAACAGAGGAACCGGCCTGGCCCCATCCTTATGTAGCATGCGTGACTACTATCAAATATACCAAATATCCCATTGGGTGGTTCAGTTGTCTATTCTGGAAAGCGTAAGATCTTCCTGCCCCTCTCTCCAAGTTAGAACACCCCTTGAAACAGAACACCTTGCAGAACACTCTTTGAAAACACCTATTCAAAAGAGGTATTCAAGGCAGCACAAATCTAAGACAGTCACAGCAGTTAAGCCAAGGCATCCAGGTTGCTAATCTTGAGACATAGGTTCACATTCGCAGCAGAAAGAAAATGAACGCTCATTATTAACTGAAATTCTCTTACAGATAGGCATCCAAAGAAATGTAGCATGGTTTTGGTTCTTTCATCACAGCCCATCAGATACTTAAGAGACAGTTAATGAGAGGATAACACATAAAATGGCATGTCTATGGCTTAAAGGTATCTTCATTTTTAAAAAATTAGCTTTCTACTCCAACCAACCTTAGCTGACAAACTTAATACTAGACTTATCTTGATCAAAGCACAATGAAATTTGCAACCAAGCTTTACTGTATGATAAACTATTCACTGTGAAAAGCTATAGCAAATGTATTATACACCAAAATAAAGAACTTAATGGAATTCACATTAAACTATAAAATAAATTATTAGCCAGGCAAATGGTTAAGTTATTCTGGTATGTGATCATTCAAGAACACTTGTAACATAACACTACTAATAAATAAAAAGAAGAAAGAATTTCTATTTCAGAATCCAGGAAAGAAAAAAAGAAGCACCATGAAGTTTATTCAGTTTTTCTTCCTAAACCAAAACCACACTTGTGCAAATTCACAGACTACATGTTTTAATTGTTTCCTCTATGGCTTCCTGTCAATACAGAATTCATGAGGTTTTAAATTTGCCTTTCATTCTGCATTCTGTTGTTTGACTGGTTCTTAAGATAGGTCAGGGAGAAATACTCAGGGAAAACCCAGATCCTAGCAGGTAACTGAATTTTTTCTAATGATGATTTTATCTGAGTTTTGGCAATGGTGATTTTCCAAAAATGGATGCCTGCAATGGGTTTGATTAGGCACATTACATTACACATATCAATCCTCATACTTTATACACCGAATCACATTAGGAAGAACCATGTCATATTTCCATACAGGCAAAATCCCTCCAAACACTGTTGCAGTCTGTGAAAAGACTGTTACAGTGGAATAAGTGAGACCTTTTTGGAAGTTCAAGTCCAAAAAGAGTGTGAGGCACCTCCAAAAGCTGCCTGGGCAGCGTAAGACTGTCTATGGCTTCTGAATGTCCACCTTCCACATCTGTCATACCTCAATGTGCCAGACACCAGAGTTGCAAAAAGACCCCCAAGATGTGAACAACTGACAGTTCTCTGTTCCAGCACATGACAGATTTAATTTGCTGATTGTTTTGGCTTTGACTTGGGGCACACAGAAAAATTAGAAGTTTTTGAATGTCAGTATGTCAGTAAAAATCTGTGGAAATTTTGATTATGCATTACTTACCAGTGCCAAAGCTTTCCTCTCCACAAAGTGAGCAACGTCCAGAGTCCATAAGACTGCAAAAATACCTCCATCCTGCTGGTGTCTCATACAGGGGAACCTTCATTACTTTTGCCACCCTAGAAAAGACACAATAAAACATCATATGATTAAGACACAGCTTTTTTTACATATAACCTGAGATTAATTGAGGAATAATCTAGGTCTTGCTACATCTCTTGACAGCTGGGATATAAGTTAAAACAAACAAACAAACAAACACACACAAAACCCAAACACCAAGCCAGAACAGATCAAAGCACCATTCAAAACTGATCCTTGTCTCAGAACCCGATTTTGACCAGAACCCAATTATGTTTACACACTAAGTGCAATATTTTGGAAAAAGTAGGGCCACAGCTCAATTGGCTTTACCATTATCTTTAACTGAGCAAAAAACCAGTTATACCTAGAGATACAGAGTTTTGTTATACTAACATTTTAATGAAAGTGAAAGCATCATGTTGAAGTACCTTCCTTTACACCTGATACGTCTGAAAGACACTTTTACCTTTGTCTGAGTGTTCAAAGCCAAGACAGTACAGGAATGTTTCCATGATGTAGCGTCTCCTCTAAAAAAGGTTTCCCAGCCTCAGTCCTAGGCTCAACTTACTTTCCCTGTCTCCTCTGATGCAAGCCACTAGCCGGCTGACTTGTCAGTATTTTTGAGAACCAAAATAAAGCACCATACAAGATATGCTTTCCCTTCTCCAGGTTGTTAACTGTTAATTATTTCATTGTGTGCCCACAAATTTCAGAGCGAATTGATTTTTAATATGAAAAATGAGACTTGACATATAGTCAAGCAATCTGACTGACTAAAAGGACCTTAGGATCTCCCTAAAATTGCTACAGCTATCACACCTAAAAAAAACACCTGAATTTCACTCTACAGAAGAATAATTGACATGAGACGATTTACATAACTTAACCGCAGTCAAGCCCAGGCAAAACAGATCAATCAAAGCAGGATTCAATGCACTTAACATAATCCAACTAGAAGTCACATGCCAAGCTGAAGGCAGTCACTTCTCTGATCAATAGAGAGACCCCTGTTTTCAGATGTTCCATCACTCTGTCTTACAGCAGGCATGTAAGGTAGACAGGATGAACTGTCCAAATAGGCATACAATGACCCGTTCAAAACCTGGTACAAAAATGTATCTAAACAACAATTCAGCTCTTAAGTATTATCTCTGAAATGTTTGTGTCATTGGTCAAGAGTGGTATTAAGTCTCCAAAATAAGTTTTTATTATATATAATAAATATCCATTGCTAACAAAGACCCCTTCTATTCAGCCTAGGTGTTCATTTTTGTACTTATATATCACAATTTAAAAGAATGTTTGTGAAATGAGATAGAGTAGGAATTTCTGATTATTTGTAAAGAGATAAAGAGGTATGTGGAGAAGAAAATATTATCAATATCTCCTGTCTCTAGTTTAGAAGTAGCAGCAAGCGTATACCTCCTTGCGTTTGTACAGTACCAGCTGTATTACTGGCCTTTGGAAATACTGCTGCATAATAGGGGTTATACATAAAAGGATTTAATCCTTTTAGGATTAAAGGAAAATGAGAGGATTTAATCTCTGCATGACAGTAACTGCAGGCTGGGAACAGGACCATACAGCCAAAAACTACAGAACAATCAACCAGAAAACAATGGCTAACATGTTGGAAGAACAAAACTAATTCTCTTGAGGCAGCTTAAGAATACAGCAGGAGTATTTCTGCTTTCAGAATTGTTCCCATATCCTGGTTCTGGTATTGGAGAAGGAAATTCCTTCCCTTTCACTTCTCTGTATTCCTCTAGTCTGTGTGCAA
Source organism: Merops nubicus (assembly GCF_000691845.1). Taxonomy (NCBI): domain Eukaryota; kingdom Metazoa; phylum Chordata; class Aves; order Coraciiformes; family Meropidae; genus Merops; species Merops nubicus. Next base: position 38,550 of record NW_008625509.1, on the reverse strand, counting down.
ACACCCTTGAATGGACCTATCTTCACCAGCACCAAAGGCTTCAGGGCCTATACTTGAAGATTTATAAGCACTAGGCTATCACTGAAAATACAGATGTTGATTCTGTTGGCTTTTGGCTTACTTTAAACTAAGTCTTTCAAACAAACAAACAAAAAATTATAAACATATACTTACAAAGTTTGTAGTGAAATGTAAGAGATTGTCCCTTGCAATATTTTTTTGTTCTTGACTCAAGACTTCAAAAGAGTAAAGAGGTAGAAGCACACTGAAAATTAAGCATACTCTTTTTTAACTGCCATTTCACTGAACAAAAGAATCATCACTGGAAATCTCAATAAATGCAGTATGTGCCTGTAAGCAACTTACAGATACTTAAGGTGAAAGATCACCCCAGGAAACATGAGAGGTGTTCCCAAAGGAAGATTCAAAAAAATTCTAAAAGCTGCAGACTCAGAGAAATAATATGCTATATCAGATCAAACAAATAATAATTCAAAATACAGGAAAATACTCTCAGAGGAAGGAAACTAATATTCTTTAACTGGGCTTTAAAGCCATGGAAAACAGAGATTAAATGTGCACAGGGGTAGAGATTTTTAGTGCTTCTACATCTACACTTTTCTAGACAAGAAATACAACCTGTATGACTTCAGTGTAGAGAAAGCTTAAAAAAATAAATTTATTTATCAAAGGGTTTTTTTCACTTTATGTTCACCAATCTGTTTTCTTGTAGACAAAATTTCAAAATCAGAGCTTTCAGTCACTGCTACACCAAGTAACCAGACATAAAAAAGTTTCACGTGAGACAAAAACAGTAGCATCTCTTATTGACAAAAACTTGGAAATTACTTTCTATGTACCACTGAAGATTTCCCGCACTACCTAATGCAGAATACAGCTTCATGGCAAGCTTGAAAGATATGAAGGAAATATTTCATCCTGCTAGGAAAATAAATGCTTGGGATGAGGGTTTCTGGAACTTGTAATTCTGTAAGAAGAATTGCTGGTGAGTCACAGTAAGGTTTTTTGTTTTATCTATAACAAATCACAGATTCATCAGTTGCAATTGATGATGTTTAAACCAGTGTACCTTCACAGGACAGTTCAAAGTCAATATATATATAGCTCTTTTTTTCTGTGCATTTACACTGGAGCCCTAAATCTGGGGAGTTAGAAAGGGAAAGTCAAGTAGTTACCAAGTGGTTGCTGTCTATATGAGATCTCTTGGTCAGACAGGATATTGTTTCTTTCAGAAAGCAAGTTTATAGCTCGCAGAGGTCTCACTCAGATGAGTAAATTTTGTATGTCATATATGTGTAATACACCATCAATAAGATACTGATACAGTAGTGCTTCTGTGAGGGCAATACCTCAATCTGTGAGTTCTCTGAGTTGAAAGCATTAGCTAGTCAAAAGGCCTGACCTGACAGATGGAATATACTTCCAAAGCAATTCAAAATAAAAACTAGAAAAATATATGCCATATGAATAGGTTAATTTTCCTCATCTGTTTGAAGTAGAGGCATTCTATTTACGTCTAACCACAGAGTTGATATACCTGTGTTTATATGTTCCAGGAGTTTGAACTATGTAGAAAGACTACAACAAACCATGGACACTCTGGCTCTTGTCACTTCAGACTTTTAATGGGACTGACTTCAAACAGTATTCTTGCTTGCTTTCTTTCAAGCTTAAGTGCTCACTGAGATTAAGCAACAAGATTACACAATAAAGCTTCTTCTGTCTATGCATAGCACTAATTAGCTCTTGCTAGAATGGGAAATGGGGTATTTATACTTGGACCTAAACTGAAAGTCAATCACCTTAGCTATTCTGCCCATATCAGAGCTAAAGGTTCTCACAGGCACTTGAGTGCGCAGGCTTCAAAACACAGACTGGTATTACACAGACGCTTTTTTAAGACTCACTTTACTCTGAGGAGTACTCACTCTACTCTGAGCCAGCACTGAGGTAGGCAAGGTGCTGTCATTAGGGAGCAGCAAGCCTGATTCTGCAGAAGGAGAATCAGTTTCAGGCCCCAACAAACAGGAACTGAAGGAATTTGTGGGACAGCCATGTCGGCCAATACAGGGGAGTGTGTGGTGGCAGCATTTCACAAAAGATCAAGCCTCTGTAATGGCTTCTTTCAGAGTTACTGGCTATATACAAAAAAGGTTTCACAATGGGTCTTCTAAACCTCTAGCCACTGAAGTGGACCGTGTTATCTCTGGTTGTTAAAAGCATCATTTGATTTAAGTCCCAGAGCATATTCTATTTGAAATACAAGATTATAGTTTCACTGAAACTAAGAAAAACAGCTTTTCTCCCCACATCTGTAGTCTTTCTTCACAGAAAGAACGAAAAGTATCTAAAGTAAGGATCTGCATCTGATTTACGAAGAAAATAATTTCCCTAGCTGAAAATAACAAGGCTCACATAGTCTAACCTTGGAATACAAGTCTGCTTGATTTGATATTTTACTGCCCAAGATGCTTCAGAATTTTTGTAACATTCCGGACACTTCTGAGATCAAACAACTGACTTGCGTTTGCCTACATCAATTTGTCCATGTCTTTACTAGACACACTGCTTTTGCTGTCCTCTGTATACAGTACAATCTTTGCCTGGAAGGACTTACTCGTGTGCTTGGAACCAGACCTAAATTTTCATGGGTTCATTCTTTTGGAGTACTACATTGCCATCTAGGACTGAGCTCCTATTATGCTGCCACAGTTTCTTTTCCATCCAGTCACTTGCATTAGTTATCTCTCTCCAACATTCATATTTCTTTTGAAATGAAATTTCTTTAAGATTATTGAAAATTTAGACACACTATTCACTGCCTTTTTAGCCACCGAGTCCCTCCCTTGCAGACAGTCTCACTGCATCGTGTTGCCACTTGTTCTTTCTGGCGTATTTTCTTGTTGATGCTGAATTGCTCTTTGCTACTTCATTTCTCAACTTTGGAAGTCTAATTGAGCTCACCTTTGGTCAGTTCCCTCTTCATTCTTATTATTTCTCAAGATGCAGAAGACATGAACTAATATAGTCTTAACTTTTTTGTTTTTTTTCAGTTTCTTCTGTGAAACTCTCCTTTTTAACTATGCAACTCCAGCAGCCTGTGAGAAATTCACAGCAGCAGCATCAATGACAGCACCAACACTGGCACCAACTATATTGTGAAATGGATGCTCTGCTTCTGGATGTTTTCACTCTGTCTGCACCACCTTCCCTTAAAAGGCTTCAACTGCATATTGTGCAAAGAGCAGAACTAAAACAAGAGTCACCTCCCTTATATGGTCAAGTATTACGGTGTTATTTCTTCCCAGTCTTTAATTTATTAAATAAAAAGCAGTGGAATGCTAAGCCCTCACACACAACACAGATAACCAGGACACAGCACTAAGATAAGATGCAAACTGCCTTGGCTGGCAGAGATGCTGTCAGGAGCACAAGGCAGGAGGAAAAAAAAACCACAGTAGACAATAAGCTCCTTTTCTTTCTGCTTTCTAGTATGCTACATCTCACAGAGGAAGGTCACAGTAACAGCAATAAATAAACCTAAGGCATCTGAAGACATTTTAGCTACAAAGGATCTCAAAACATTTTTTTTTTTTTTTTAATTTACTTCTTCCTCACCCCTTGAAAGTTTTAAATCTAAAATGCCTCTGCAGGTGGACTAAAAGTATGTGGAATCTAGGTCTGGTGTTCAGGGGTAGTTTCTGTCTTGAAAACTACTAAATTAAGGTGGTTTTTTTTTTGGCTGACAGTAGTTATGAGGTTGCTTATGGATGGATAATAACTGCAGAAATAATCTCCTTGTTAAATTCTATTCAGGACAATCTGAATTAATTATCAGTTGAGCCTCCTGGCAGTCATGCAACGTAACTGTGGTTCCAAGGAACCGTTCTGCCTCTCAGTTTCACATTGGCCTTTCCCTGTGTTTGAAATCTTTCAGCAGCAAAAACTAAAAACTATCCCAGCAGGAAAGCAAGGTCCTATAAACACAACCTACTTTGCTCATACCTTGTAATAGTGCAATTGTACACACTAGCAACTTATTTGAGCTACACGGAACACATTCATGTTCAACACAATCACCACATACTCCAAGGACATGAACTATTGTGTGGAAGGGCAACCTCTTGGCTTTAAATTCCTAAAACAAACAAATTTAGAGCTTAGTTATCTTCTTTCGAGCCCATCAAGTTCATTGGGCTTGTGGTAGCAGGCTCACACTGTAACACAGAGAGTTAAACTATTCATTAGGGAACTCAGTCTCCTAAGCACACACACACAGTGGTTCTTCACATTACTTGTTGCCACCTATAGGCCACGGTGTGAATACAGAGCTCAATGTTTCACACTATCAAGTTTTACTGCACAGTCCCTGGATCATCTCAGTGAAACTTTACAAGCACCTTCCACAACGTACCAAGAAGACAACACTTTTAGAGTCCCTGAGCCAATTTACAGAATAATGCTAAACTGCGTCCCAAGCTCCATGCTCAGTTTTCTGATTCAGTCCTACAGGGCAAAAGTAAATTCACTTCATAGTCAGCTGTGGAGCCAGGGGAGCACTGCAGAAATGCAATGCATTTGTAAGCAGGTTGGCCAAGTGCTGCAGCACAGCTCTGCTTCAAATCTCTGAGAGAGGGCTGACGAGTGCCTCTGCCTCTTCCCTGCTCTTCAGCCAGTAAGTGGTCAAAGTAAAAATAGACAGCACGGCTCCTTGCCGTCTCTCCCTCTGCCTTCAAAACTAATGTGATAATCCTGACCACTATGAGCAGGAGGTGCAAGGATACTTTTTATGGACAGTGTGCTTGAGCCTGGTCTCCCTAATTTGCTGTGGAGTGAACGGACGCTGGCGCAGAGTTCACTGGTGAATGGGAACAATAAATGCACCTTTAACAAACACATGAAGCAGATGGTATGCAAAGCTAGAATTTTTCACCCCTTATTTGCAGGTGTTGCAAGTAAATTACTGTCACAGTGATCAAGGTACAAAATTACTGCCAATGTTAAAATTATCAACAGCATGCAAATTATGTACATTTAACCACAGGGAGATTATTACCAGCCCAAATTTCTGGGCACTATGAGGCATTAGAGAATCTTTTCCTGAGAAGTTAAACCACTTTTAAGAAGTTGCACTGGAGGAGACCTCATACAGAGGCTTCGGTTTTAAGCCTTGGAGTACAGCTTTGGCTTGTATTTTCCTCTCTAAAGTCTGGATGAAAACACAAGAGTCCTCGTAATGAGATTCCATGGGAGAAAAAGTTCTCTAGAGAGCTAAATGCTTAATTCAATTTAATTGAAGTTTGTGCATATGTATACTAAGAACTTTCATTTCTTCCAAGGAAACACGGCATTAAAGAAATCCCACTATGAAAAAAATGGACTTCATCAGAAGCCTCTTCTTCAAATAGGAAACTGGTGAATGAGCCTACAACATCTGTTTCTGCTCAGCTGGACTATCATGGCATGGTCAGTGCTGCCAGCATAAAAGCACTGTAGCTCAGGCTACAAAACACACAGTTATTTGCAGTCTCTAGAAGAAAAACTCCAAATCCCTCTGTCAGCTTTTAGAAAAATCTCAGCAGTTTGACAGATTTTTAGCATGAAGCAGATGTTGAGAAAATAATCAGAAAAGGACACAGCTGCTAGATGCTAGATTTTGGCACAATAACAATAATATTAAATTGGAGAAAAATTGTGTCAGTGGTGTTTATTATGAGTAGAGACAATAAGAAGCATTTTCTTGAAATTGCTTTTAACATCGGAATTCACCTGTACCAAATACATTAGTAGGTAAAGATTAAAAAAAATATTCTTTCTGACATTGATTTGATCATAACGAGAAGCCCTTAATTCTGGAAGTATTTGTGCTGTTACTACAGGCAGTGGAACTAGGTCTGAGGTGAATTCACATCTGCCTACCAGAAACGATTCTCAGTTACTTTTGACTGGGAATTAGTTGAGTGTAAAATCCTGTTTTCAAACTATTAATAATTTTACCTTTTTGAATCCCTTACGTAGTCAACACTTCTCTTTCCATTTTCTCCCACTGAATGATACAAGTCGGAATTATCTCCTGTGTTTAAGACTAACCCAGATTGTCAACTTGCCTGCCTGTATCTGGACTGAGTTTGCCAAGAGCAAGAGTTTATTTGAAGTACAGTATTTATACTAGTGTCCTCTCCTGCCATGTGTGAGGAAAAGCACAGAAATAACAGAATGTGATAAAACAAGAGAGGAAACCAGGAATGACTTCTCAGGTACAGCTCCACAAAATCAATTCAAGATTTTCAAATTTTGAATCAGAAAATCACATCTAAATCTTAGCTAATCATAGCTCCACAAAATCTGTAGCCCAAATTTTTGTGGGAAAAGAGGACTAGACACTCACGAACATCAGGCAGCTCTGTCTTATAGCTAAGTGACAGTAATATTTATGCCATATTGTGCAACTGAGAATCTTTCAGGGATCTATAACCTCATGGTGAAGAAGCTATCTGTTATCTCCCATCAGTGTGGCACTGTGCCCACGTTGGTCAATCTCCTTCACAGGTTGGGTCTGGTGCTTTGCTGGCACACACAGAGAGGCAATAGGACCCTAGATACTGTCTGTGCACTGCTCTGTAGTGTACCATGCAGACATTCACAAAAAAACACTGCATTATGTGAAGTAGGTATGATTCAGGATGATTTGCTGCATTACTGCACTATATTCTCTTTAGCTGGAGCAGTGTTCAGAATGTTCACAAGTTCTATACAATTTGAAACTACAGTACTGTCTGTGGACATGCAACCCAGTCTTCCGAGTTGTGTTTCTCCTACCCCTTCCAATTCCATGTCTTCTAATGCCTTTTCAGCCATGCTCCAGCATGCCACCCATGCTGACATCTGTGGAGAGAGGAAACCTAGGAGGTTTGTGGGAGGGGATGCTGAACCAGTCACAGCACAACTCCAATTTCTCCTTTACTGGACAGCAATTGTTTTACATAAGGGCTCAGCAGCAAAAAAATAATTAAGACAGTACATAATAAAATGGAGGGAAAGATAAAACATTGAAGTAATGGAAAAACTAGTGCTTTTGTGCAAAAATTATTTTTTTCTATATTCTACATTCATTAAGAAACAAAAAATTTACAAAAGGCTTTCATAGTTCCATTCAGATCTCAGGGGGGGTTTCATGAGTCCATAAGTTAAGTGTGTTTAACTATTTTGCTGCACCGGTGCC
>NW_008625509.1:6397-31285 GCF_000691845.1 Merops nubicus | reverse complement strand
TGAATATTAGAACCCCCATTATAACACAAGAATCATTATGTGTACCATAAGACCTGTTGCCAAGAAATCTGGTAACAAATCCAGTACTTTGTACACAGAAACACTATTCCTTATGAAGTGAAAAAAAAAAAATTGATGCCAAGGTGGATAGGTCTGTGTAAATAATGATAAGTTGGAAGGTTTATTGTTTTAAAGGGAGGGAAGAAGTAATTTCAAAGGGCAAAAATGGATGTGTTCATCCTCTTGCTTCTGATTTTTCCTCATTGTGGATACCTACATAGAAAAACAGGATGCTGTGGACACACCCTATGAAGAAGCCAAATGATTCTTTAGTATAACTAAAACTAACTGAGATGTTTGGCTGTGCTGAGACTAGAAAGTGCTTGTGTTCTTCCTGCCTAACCCCTCCTCTGTCTTCAACCAGAAAGACCAATAGGAAAATGCTGTCCTTTACATGATTTTATTTAATGTTCAAACAGATTAACTTGGCATCTGTCATCACTAACAAATGAATTGTAGCTGAGATGCTCCAAAGCTCACAGGAGGAAGGCCAGGTTTTCAGAACCACATATGGAAGGAAAACCTTCTAGAATAAACAGTTAATTGAATGTTAAGAAGTTATTTTTCTTCTCTGAGTCTCTGGCCCATATGGATTCAACTCACTTATGGTGACTTTCCACCAATCTCCCAAGTCACAAGGTGATGTTTAAGGTGATCTTAAGGATAGCTGGTTAAATAAGGAGCATGTAAAACAGCTCTCCTTCAGCTAAGGCATGAGCAACAGGCACAGGAGAAGCTCAGTAGACTCCTTGCCCATTTTATTTCAGGTATGGAAATACTCTTAGGCATGCTAAAGCACTGCCAAGGCTCTCATCCATTCATTAGTAACAATCTTTTAATGTGCTAAATGATCTGTATGAAGAATTTCTAAAAAGATATTGCCAGGCTTACCACAAGTCTTTCCAGTGAAACAAAAAATTGACTTATCTAGTACAAATAACAAAGTGCTTTAAGAACACCTGACATTTGGAGTTTGATTCATCCTGCATTTGATGGTGGCTGTAAGGATAGAAGAGTAAAGGTCTGATGATTAATTAGTTTAAGCTGCAGTTAAATATTATTGCAGTAGAGCTCTGCAAGACATTCTACCAATGCTTCATTCCAGTGAGTTACAAGAACCTAAATTCACTCTAATTATGCTGGCTGGCTGAGACTGGCAAAGACAACTTCTGCAAAGGAGTGGAGACTTAAACTGGATGAGGAGCATGCAACCCAGACTACTACCAGTATCAGTAAGATCCTAGAACTGGCAAAAGCAAGCACGAATCAGGCCTCTCAGAATTTCTGAATAATGGGAGAAAGAGCAGAACAAACCATGTTTGTACAGTGTTCTGACAAAAAGAAGCTGAGAGAGCTTTAGGTGTAGAGCTGATGGGGAGCTGATTCGTTTGAACAAGAAGTAATCTTATGGATCTATCAGCTCACAGTAGGCCTCCTGAGAACACACAGACTCAGATGATTTTAGACCACATTTTCTTGCATTTCTGAAGAACTATGTAAGAAAGATCCAGGTAACTAGGAGGGATGTAGAATTAACTCTTGATTCTGGAAGATTCAAGACCCAGGAGCTGGTGTGGCCCAGTGCACAAGGTCTGACAACCAATGCTGTCTGGTCCACAAAGGAGCTATCCTCATGATCCCATCATGCCCTGTCTTCCCTAGGAAATCTTCACATGGGAAGAAAGATACTCAGAAAAACATGACACTGGATGATTGTAGTGGTAAAATAATCCTGCAGACTACCCCAGCAGTGAATGACCAACCTGTCAGGAGCAGCTGCTAACGAACTTAATTCTTCAGCTTACAAAAAGAGCTATGATTAAACTAAACGGATCCCAGCAGTAAGCACATGGAGACATTTACCATATCTGTATTATTCCTCTCTGGAATCACAGAATGATTCTGTAGGCCAGTCAAACCACCTGTAATGACTGCACATTGACAACAAGTAAGTGGACTCTCTAGCATACTGCAGAAGACTCATAGCATGCTGTGAGTCTACCCATCAGAGGAACAATAAGGAATATTGTGGGAAAAGAGACAGGGAGTGGCACCTTTAGCATGCCATGGATTCTATCCATAGATAGAGTTCTGTCAGTCTTGAGAAAATTCTGCCACAGAACTATGGAAGTAAGGAGAAAACAACACACAGGGCACTGAAAATCCCTTCAGCAACATGAATTACCGAGATTATGGATGTCTCTTCACTTACATGAATGATTAGTTATGTTTAGGACTTTCCAATAAAAGAACATACTGGAGTAGCAGGAAGATACTGTTGAACTTTGTTAGTTAGAGATGGAAAGAAACACCTTCTAGAGCACACACAGACAGAGCACAGGTTCCCATGGCACCTGGGATCCATACAACCAAATGAACAAAAAAGAGCAATCACGTAAGGAAATTTAGAGGCTGTAGCTTAGTTCATCCTGTAACATTTTGGCAAGCTCATGATGTTATTTTAGTGGTAAAAGAGGGTACTTGGAGAGCAAAACCCTAGAGAGTTTCATCAATAACAAAGCCTATACTTCTCGGAAATTCAGATGAGTGATATAACTGAAGTGACAATAAATAAGTGATGAAAATATTAAAATTCTCATGAGTCTCCCAGCTAAATCAGCTAGTGTAAAAAAAAAATGCATTGTAGTTGCAAGCAACATATATGGAAAGTTGCTCTTCTTCTCTTACATAAAACTAACACATCCATGTATAACATGCAAGTTCATTAAAATGTCATCAATGCCTTTGAACTGTACATTTCCGAGAACCCTAGCTTACAAGTTTGAAAACTTCTAAGAAGTAATAGTATGGGAACTAAGGTTGTTTTCAACTGTTTCTCTTGGTTACAAATGTATTGGAAAGCTTTGCTCAAGATGCAGTCTGTGTAACTCCTCCTTATTGTGGAATTGTTTTCTTGAGTGTGTGGGATACTAACAGCTGTACTCATGATGAGGTTCCAAACCAATGCTGTTCTCATGTTGCTTTATTCATCAGCTCAAGATTCAAATCCAAAATGCATAACTTCCCAACCTCTTTTGTAAATATTTCAAGAGTCAATTCCCAAGGAAATACAACCTTCAGGACAAAGTGACTCCCTGCCTTGTGAAAACTTCATTGTCCCCTTCACACAAGCTCTAACAGAATGACTAGAAACAGCTATTAACATGTACAGCATCTAGATATGACTGTGCTAACATTAAGGATAAGGCAAGAGACAAAAGTTGCTTTGCTAAAGACAACTAGCAAACACAAACATTTCCATGAATATACAATGAAGGAGAAATGTGCTTTGGCAGCAATGTACCCCTACAGAATTTTGCCTTTTGCATAATAAAACCAGCTGGCACAGTGCTGAGTTCATGTGAGATGAAATTAGAAACACAGGATACCTCTAGATGGAAGGGACCCATAAGGGTCATACAGTCCAACTCCCTGCTCCTCGCAGAACTACCTAAAACTAAACAGTATGACTATGAGCATCATCCAGACGCTGCTTGAACACCGACAGTCCTGGTGCTGTGACCACTTCCCTGGGGAGCCTGTTCCAGTGACAAACTGCATACATACGTACTGTAGAACCACACAGAATCTGAGGTTTGACTGCAGAGTTCACAGTACTAATGAAGAAAAGTCCCACCATCTGGCAAGCATGTGTCCATGCTCTCCAGATGTACTGCAGTAATCCCTAAGGTTATTCATGCCCTTCCTGGCTGAGACAGAAGAACCGTTTTTCATTACTATTTCAGCATTCATATGCCTATAGAGTAAGTTAACTCCTCCTTGTCAGTACATTAAAGGATGGAGGGAATGGATGATACATCTAACATTTCCAGTGAACTCTGACATAACAAATGTAATTCCTTTAAAGATTCCAAGCTTACTTTAGCCTCTGAATTCTGCCATGGCTCAGCAGCAGAAAGATTATGCCTTGTTCTAGGAAACATACCCTCCACTTTTTTTATGACCGCAGCTGCCTATATTAAACAGTTTGTGCCCTTCCCATTCCCAACAGCACAGCCTGTGAGTAGTTAAGCTCTGCAAGAAAAGGCAGGTTTTTTCATATATCAATCCAGAAAAAGAGCAGTGTTACTGCTACACTCTACTGTGCTGTATTAACAGCCTGCCTTGTTACTGTCTTCCCGAATAAGACAGGCAAGAGGACAATCCTCTTAATGCGTGGAAAGAACAAAACCAAAGAGACTCAGGTTGTTTAACGAAAGCGGGTCGCTGGCAAAGGAGATTCACCTACCAATATAAGACACACTCAAGTACAGAAGGACACAAATTAGTTTCAGTAGTGGATTTTGTCCCATTAAGGATTTGATAAAAACTTCATATTTAGTGCCACAATTCGATGTCAGAATCTTCTGTAACACATGCATACTATAGGGAAAAAAAAACAAAGCTTCAACAAGAAACAACCAACACTCGGAGCTTCCACACCTCCCCACCCTCAAACAGGGACTTTTGGTCACTGCTGCATGCAAAACCTGTGAGCTTTCCAGCAATAAAAATATTCTGTGAAGGTAAAGGGGAATGTTTTGTAAGTTCTCTTATTCTACAAAAACTGTTAGGGAGATTCTACTATACAAGAAAAGAGAAGAGATTTAATAAATGGAGAAAAAGGAGAGGTATTCTCCTTACATACTTCTGCAGATATTTACTGACGTGAGCATCAGTAATATCATCAGCAATGACAGGCAACACCTGTGGTCTTTTACAGGAAATGCAATAATCCTGCGAACTAAGCACAGGCAGAAGACCCTCCATTAGCTCAGCAGTGCATATAGCCCATAATCATTAGCCTTTTTAGGCTTACTATGATGAGGTCAGCTGGTTCAAAAGGCACTGTGCCTAAGCTCATTGACAAAGATGCAAAACAGATGTGAATATAACCACAACATGCAGCACAAAACTCTGTGCTGACAGCCATTCACATTGGGGTTTCAGTACTACGAACTGTCTGAATAACAAAGAAGCAAACCCTTAGGTACGTATTAGAAGTTACTGGTTGTTTCCACCACCTCTTCCTGATTTCTCAAGTACTGTAACTCTACAATCATCCTTTCAGGCAGATCCAGCAGGATAGCTCAGAAAATGATCAGGGAAAAAAAAAAAGAAAAAAGAAAAAAAAAAAAAAAAAGCCATAAACAACCCACAGTACATTTTCTCCAGGGGAGGACTCTAGTCCAACCTCCCAACCACAGCAGAGTATGCTATGAGATAAGACAAAGGTGCTCATGGCTTTATCCAGCTGGACACTGAACAACTTCCTTGTTCCAAATTATTATCATTGTCTCTTGTCCTCCCACGATGTATAGCTGTGAGGTTCGTTGCTCCATCTTCTTGACTTCTCTGTAGGTACAGTCAGCTGCTGTTAGGTGCCACCAAAGCCATCTTTCTACAGACTTAATAAACCCAGGTCCCCAGCATCTCCTTGTAGGGCCTCTGCTCCAGCCACCATCTGTCTTTGTGATCCTACACTGAACTTGCTCCAGCTTACTGATGTCTTTCCTGCAGTGGGGATCCCCAGAGAACACACAGTATCTGGAAGTGATTTCACACGTGCTGAGCAGAGAATAAACACTTCCCTCACTCTCTGGGTCATGCTCTCACTCATATAGCCCAAGGTGCTGCTGGCCTTTGCCCAGCTCAGTGCCCGATGGGGCTGTGGGCTGTCTCTGCAGAGCTGCTCCCCAGCTTCATCACTGTAGAACTGTGCTTTCTCAGGGGCAGGATTCGTGGTCTGTCCTTGCTAACTTTCATCAGGTCCCTCTCCATCCATTTCTACCAGCTAGGTTCCCCTGACTGGCAGCTCTGCCCTCTAGCATACTAAAATCCTCTCCTCCAGACCACTGATAAATATGTTAAACAGGACAGGTCACAGAAGAGAACCCTGAAGTACTCTGCTTTCCTACCAGCTCATTAACCAACAAATAGCCCTTGAGCCTGACCACCAAACCATAATTTTACCTATCTGGCTGTTCATCCATTCAGATCATGAAGTCCTGCAGTGGATACAATGATGTAGGACAGTGTCAAAAGCCTTGCTAAAATGGAAGTCAATTACACCTGCTGCTCTAACCTCATCAACAGATTCAATCATTTTATCACCCAGGCAATCAGGTTGGTTAGACATAATTTATTATAGTAGATCCTCCATGATGCTGTTTAGATTTGGATTTCCTTTCTTACACTAGTTCTGCTTTTTCTCTCTTGCAAACTGTTCTGTGAATTTTAGAAAGTGAGAAGTGCTCAGTGTGGTTGTGATACTTGGCTGGGAAGGGAAAGGAAGAAAGCAGTTTCATAACTTTATGATAGTATTCATAGAAGTAAAAAAAATTATAAAGGAAGAAGAAACTGTAATATGCCATAGAAACAGACTGCTACTACAGAATCACAGAATAGTTCAAGTGGGAAAGATCTTGGGCCTCTTTCATTTCCCCACAAAAGGAACCAGAAGACAATGTTTCTTCTACTTCAAAACTGATCTGACCATTCAAGTGACCATAACTTAAGTAAGATCTGTTCTAACAGGACTCTCAAATTTCTTCAAATAATGTTAAGTACCCTAGCTCTGTCACAGTCTTCCAGAAGATCTTCAAAACACACAAAATGTAAAGAACAATTTCCTGTCTTATTGATTTGTAAGCAATCTAAGTAACTTAGCAGAAGATTATACTTGAGTACACAGAAAAAGCAGAATTTTAAACACACTGTTTTGAAATTCTGTGCCAGAAAAGTTTTCTTCGAAACATTCTCCATGAGGGTCACACATTTACAAAACATCCTTTGATGGAAGAGGTTGCTCCTGGGCTGATACCAGCTGTGCTGTCCAGTACAGGCAAAACATGTTCAAACACACCAATCCACATGGGAGCCTTTCCAGGCTGAAGCATAAAAAAAGACTCTGCATAAGCCCTTGAAAGAAAAGAGGCATTTATTTTACATTTTTTTTTTTAGTAGTCAAGAAGTCTTCTGTAAGTCTTCTGACTTGCTGTAAACTTCTCGGACTATTTAATATGCTTTTGGACCTCTCTTTACCATTTTTTACTAGATAGACAAGTACACACAGAACATATATGGCTATTCTTACTATTGCAATGTTATCTAAAAATCCAGAAAAAAATTCCCATCACAGTGCTCAACAACTTTGTGTTATGCTTCAAACATGTTAAATTATACTCATGAGGGTTTTATGCAGTTGTCCTTCTGCAGCATTCCGGAACAGAACTTGTCCTCCTGTTCCATCTAATTTAAAAACTACCTGTATGTGACACGGGACTCAGTTTGACAGAGGTGTCTTAAAAAATTCACAGCAAGCCTATTCCAGATGAGAAGGTCTGCTGAAGGAAGATAAAAAGACTGAGGTCACAACTAGCCTAACTTGAACAAATCACAGTCACAGGGTGAATGCAGTATCACCCATGCAGAAAGATGTGCTTGTAACTTGAAGAAGTCTTTCTGGAAGACTTCTTTACAACTTAACAGTAAAGGATGTACATATTAAAAAAAAAAAAAAAATACACAGCACCTATCCTGCTTCTGGCACCAATTTCTTCATTAAAACAGAAAACAAAACAGAAACAATAAAAGAAACAATAAGCTACAAACTCACAAGAAAAGACAGATTAAAAAAAAATCCATGCAGGATTTGTAAATGAAGAATTCAAGGAAATAACCACAGAAGTGGAATGTGTCGTGCTGTTCTCCATGGCCAGAAGTGTTTTTCTTTAACTGCTACTGCTTGTGAAACAGCAATAAAAGGCCCAATCACTAATTCATCCAAAAACTTGTTTCCATGTTTACAGAGGAAAAACTAAGTTTTACAGGAAAAATCAGCAGCAGAACTAACACTCAACAATACACCCCTGAACAAAAACATGGGAAAAGCTCAGTGCTTCAAGAGGAAAGAAGGTCTCCTTGGGTCTGCATTCCCTGGTTCAGACCCAGATTTAGACCACTGACTCTCAAAAGCACTGTTCCTTGCTGGTACCAGGTCCTGGGAACTACTTGCAGAAGAACATTCAGACCTCCTTTTTCCACCTTCCCATAAACCTGTATCAACTTCTGTGCATAGCTTGACTTAGAACACAGTAGCCCATTATTCAAGCTTCATCATGACCTTGCGGTTTCCCTCTATTATAACTGTGTTTTAAATGGAAAAGAGCAATGTTTATTATTTGTTAGTGGAGATAATTTGCTTCTCTAGTGCTTCCAGGTAGGAGTGAGAGACATAAGCAAACTGACCTAAGCTGAGAATAAAGAGAGGACCTCTTCTTGGGCAATTCCTACCAAATAGCCAACTCTTTCTTTGTTTCCTAATTCTCACGACGAGATAGTAACTCCTAAAGCAGTGTTGCTCCTCTCTAAGCAGGAAGAGAGAGCAACCCACCTGATAATAATGAATAAGCAGAAATCCAGCCTTTGACTTAATTGGACAAACTTTGCCAGGTAGCTGGGCAAAATAACTGTAAGAAGACAGCTATCTGAGTTAATATTTTTCATCCTGTGTTTATATCATTCATTGCTGCTTACAATTTTTGGGGCTCCTGTCCCCAAAGAAATGACTATACAGAGCTATTTAAGCAAAGCTTCCTGCCGTGCTTCAGACAAAATGAACCCCACTCTAAACCAGCACTGTGAATTTAAGAGTTTCTGGCTGCAAGGATCAGCCTCCTTCCTGAATCCAAGCTAGCTTGTTTAGAGCTCATCACACCTCTGCCCTTCACTGCAGGAAGGCATTTCTTTAAACAAGTCAGAGCAGTCACTGTCATTTGCAGGTTCCCTTAAAACTTTGTAGGTCATTAGCTAGCATCTCAGTATTCCATTTCCCTTCCCGTTATGCAGACATCAGATAAATCAGAATACAAGGATATGAGAAAAGAATAGCATGCTGAACGGGGTACACAGCTTCGCATTCCCCACAACAAAAAGTACACCAACCTAAGGGTACATGTTGCCAGAGAATTGAAGTCTGCAGACATACTGCCACAATCTTGTTGATGTTGGACAATATAAACTCAGATGTTTCCTGTCAAGTGTTATGCACTCCCTACAGTGTGTATTAGTATATACCTGCAGTCACTTCTGGCAAATACATGTAAATGTTAAACATCTTCAGTGAATTCTCTTGTAATCCACCACTGCATTTGTTAGTGGCGCGTCCCTCAGCAACATTCAGGGTCCTCTGGATTGTTGCTTCCTTCTGTTTAAATTTAACAATGCACTGGGAAAAACTATTAAACATCACACACACAAGTGAAAAAACATCAGACTTTCTAAATCCTTTATTTCAAGTACTGTGTATGATTTTTTTTAATCACTAAGGAAAAGCTCTAGTACAAAGACTTAAGCTAAACTGTGGCCACACAAAACAGACACGACATAAGAAGTGGTTTTCACTTGTTTACTAGCACAGCCTTCAGGAGAGAGGCCCATGGCCTCAGAATACAGCAGACAATTGGACAGGAATTTGTCCAGTTCCCCCATGTAAGAGCTATACTTATTACCAAGGTCCAGAAGCAGGCCAAAACAGACAGCTGTATTACACTACAGGAAGATTAATTTTGTAGACACAAATCAAGTTACACCTTTCAGATAATAGCGGGGCTCTGACAACCAAAGAAGTGTTATCCCAGAGAAACTGTGATGACACCATTAAATACAGTGAAGTATTTCTAGCAGAATCCATCTTTCTCCTGCGAAAAAAAGTTAAGGGATGTTCACACACAAAAAACCTTTTGACCATCATTATCTCTGTTCCCCTACTCTAGTAACATCTATTAGAAAAAGATTTCCATCTGTTTTAATTTTTTATGGAGTAGTGACTTATTAAATCCTAGTTAGATGTGCTTGAAATTGCCATTTCCTAATTTGTTCAGGAAGACTACCAAGTGAAATACTTAAGTTTCTTTTCTTTTCCTAAGCATTATTTCTGTTATCCTACTGCACCTACTGCATTACAAACATTGCCATGTCCTTTCCGACCATCTTTATTTTATCACTGTTTTCTCTATTTCTGGTGTTAGAACAGCAAAATACAGAAAAAAAATGGAATAGCAGCACTCAAGAGCACGGTAAAAATCACGTACTCTGTTTATTAAGTGTGCTTCCCTCCCTTGTTAATCATTCTTATTCTTGTCCATACTATTACATGATGTAGATAACAGTTGGCCTGAAAGTCCTTTTCCTTTATTTATTTCTTCTAATTCACTAACAAAAAAAGGCTTTTCAAAATATTTTTAAACAACCATTCCCATGGAACCGAATGGTACTGCCCATGAATTAAAGGCCAAATTATAACTAACTCAAACTGTCATACTTCAAGACTCTATTTAGCAAGGTAAGTGGGATATGTCTAAGAAATCCATGGATTTAGGCTGGTAGGAACAAGAACCAAACGTACCCCTTTATCTTTGTATAGAAGGAGGTCTGCTATGTACTGACTATATCAAACTGGATAAATGCTGTCTTGAATGACTGACAGTTTACATACGAGTGAAACAATTAAGGGATTTGTTTTACATGTTGTACTAGGCATATGTGGCAGGGTTTGCCAGTGGGGAGCTGCAGGGGACACCTCTCTTAAGAAGAGGCCAGAGCAGCCCCATGATGGATAAAGCCAGTTTCAGTCAGCTCCAACAGATCCACCTCACAGGACACAGCTGATCCCAGGAGCCCATCTGGGAAAACATACTTTAAAAAGGACAAAAAGCTGCCCAGCAGTGACAGCTGAGGAAGAAACAGCCCTGTGAACACCAAAGTCAGAGAAGAAAGAGGGGGAGGAAGAGGTGCTCCAGGTGCTGAAGCAGAGATTACCCTGCAACACATGGAGAGAACCACAGTAGAGCAGATGGACATTTTCTGACAGGAAATGCAGCTGGTAGAGAGCTCACTCTGGGCCAATTTTTTTCCTGAAGGACTGCAGTCCATGAGGAGAGCCCATGCTGGAGTAGGGGAACAGTGTGAGGAAGAAAGAGGGGAGCTGTTACAGACTGATCCCAACCCCATTCTCCCGTCCCCCTGCACTGCTTCACATGGAGGAGGTAGAATAATGATGGAGTGAAGCTGAGCCTTGGGAAAAAGCATGGGGTGCAATGTATTGGTTTCATTTTTGTGTTTTCTGTTTATCAGTGTCCAAATCAATTTTAAATTGCAATAAATTACATTAATTTTTCTCAGCTCAAGTTTTTTGCCCATAACAGTATCTGGCAACTGACCTCCCTGTATTCATCTCAACCCATGAGCTCTTTCATCCTATTTCCTCTGTCTGTCCTGCTGAGGAGGGGGAGTGAGAGAGCAGCAGCGTAGGTATCTGGAAGCCAGACAGCCCAGGTCAACCCATCATAAATATCTGCATGCATATTTTTATGCCCATTTTAGAAGCTTCTAAAAAAATCTTTAGCACTGGTAAAACTAAAATAATTAATAGTTGTAAAGAAGGCAAAAGCCAAGCAGTTTTTGGAAGTCATGCAAACAGAATAGATTACTGCTAACATTAGATGATAATCTGCAACATTTCACTCAAAACGTTTTACTTTATTTCATTAAAATCACTATTTGGAAGTTCATTTTGACCAATACCCACAGGCTTTCACTTTCAGATGTTTCACTCACCTTAATAATTCATATTTTTGACTATAACTAGCACTACGTAAAACAAGAGTCTTCTAAAGACAAGAGAAAGGTGAGGGATGAGTGGAAGTCTTAAGCAAGGAAGACCTATTCTCAGTAGAGGAGGAATACATCGGGGAACACTTAAAACTAAGCAGACATACACAAGTCCATGACATCTGTGGCACTGAGAATCATTTCAAGGCCATCCTCTGTTATCCTCAAAAACTTGTGGCAATGGAGGGAGCCTTCTGAGGACTGAAAGCAAGCAAATATCACTCCTGTCTTCAAGGGCAGTAGGAAAGAATGTCTAGAGAACTACAGGCCAGTCAGTCTCTCCTTAATGCCTGGGAAGGTGATGGAGCAACTAATCTGGAAATTATTTCCAGATTCATTGATGATATCAAGCTCCTCCGTGAGTAGTCAGCATGGGTTTATGAAGAGGAAGTAGTGACTGAACAATCTGACAGCTTTCGACAATGAAGTGACTGGCTTAGAGAATATGGAGAGAGCAGTGGATGTCATCAGTCTTGACTTTAGCAAGGCTTTCAACTCTCTCTCCCATTATATCTTTAGAAACAAAATGATGAACTATAGAATAGATAAGTCAACAGTGAGCTGGGCTAAAAAGTGGCTGAATTCCAAGGCTCAAAGGGTTGTGATCAGCAGCAAAGAATCAGCTGGGGGCCAGTCACCCGGGTTCCCCCCTCCCATTAGGTCAACACCACGGCCAGCACTGTTTAACATCTTCATTAATGACCTGAACAAAAGGAGAGAGTGCACCCTTAGCAGTTCTACAGATGATGCAACACTGAACGGATTAATACAGCAGAAGACGGTGCTTGCATTCAGATGGTCCTCAGCAGGCTGGAGAAAATGGCAAACAGGAACCTCATGAAATTGGAATTCAGTTCAATATGGCACCTATAATCAGAATCAACCTCTCTGTTAGGCAGTTCTTCAATCAATATACTGGATTTCAGACAATGGCATTCTACAGTTTCAGTGAAAAATACCTCCAAGTTATAATTCCATTTAAGTTCACCAGTTCCTTATGTTTGGCTTCAATCAGAATCCTAGAAGACACAATGGGTCTAAGTGTTTATGATATTCCCTACTGTGTTTCAATCCATGTAGTCAGCCAATATATTGGAAAAGTTACTTTCTTAAGATGAACTACTGACTATGATTTCATGTCTGAGCTGGGCTCTTCAATGAATGAGCTGACAACTCGCACTCTAAGTTAAGCGAGTTATAAAGTTTTGGCCACCGAGATATGAAAATCTCTGGACAGCATTATGGTGTTTTTACATAAAATTAAAATTCAGGTATTTTGGATTGTCATGTGTGTAAATAAGTCACCAAAAAAAATTACCAACTTTGTTTTCCTGAAGATTTAAAAGCTACAAATTTTCAAAGACAACCACAAAATGAAAGGAAAAAAAATTCAAATGTCCTGTATACCGACTGCAAACTTTGCAATAATAAATATTTGTAAGAAGGGCTGGGAAAATATTTATATCCTTCCATCATAATCAATGCCTCGGTTTTCTTTAATAATCAGGCTTAGCTCCACAGAACTAAATAAGGCAGTAACCACCATGAGAGTATCTGTGCTCCAGAAGGTCAAGTAAACATTGTGAAGAACATAATTCAAATATTCACAGTGTTATTGAAGGGCACTTCAGTACATTCACACTTTCTGACATATTTATCAAACTTGAAGAAAAGAAGACAGACAAACATATTTAAATGTCACTGTTCCTTCACATTTTTTTGAATGCAGATACCTTGAGATTTATATCCAGAATGAACATTTATTTATGTTACATAGTATTTCAATATAATGGTAGCCTTCATTTAAACAATAAGACTTAGGAGCCTAATGAAGTTCAACAATGGCAAGTGCAGGGTCCTGCAGGTAGGGAGGAATGACCCCATGCACCAGTACATGTTAGGGGCTGACTGCCAGAAAATAGCTGCAAGGAGAAGGCCCTGGGTGTCCTGGTGGACAGCAAGTTCACCATGACCCAGCAGTGTGCTCTTGTGGCCAAGAAGGCCAATGGTGCCTGGGGTGCACTAGCAAGAGTGTGACCAGCAGGTCAAACGTTGTGCTCCCCATCTGCTCTGCCCTGGTGACGATACATCTGGAGCACTGTGTCCAGTTCTGGGCTTCCCAGTTTAAAAGAGATAAGGAACTACCGGAAAGATTCCAACAGAGGTCTATAAAGATGACTAGGGGACTGGAGCATCTCGCTTATAAGGAAAGGCTGAGACCTGGGTCTGTTTACCCTGCAGAAGAGAAGACCGAGAGGTGATCTACCAGTGCTTATTGGTATCTAAAGGGCGGGTGTTAAGAGGATGGGGTCAGACTCTTTTCAGTGGTGCTCTGTGATAGAACGAGGGGCAACAGGCACAAACTGGAACACAGGAAGTTCTATTGAACATGAGGAAAAACTTATTTACTGTGAGGGTGACAGAGCACTGGAACAGGCTGCCTGGAAAGCCTGTGGAGTCTCCTTCTCTGGACGTACTCAAAACCCACCTGGATGCGATCCTGTGTAACTTGCTTTAGGTGAACCAGCTTCAGCACGTGGGTCAGACTAGGTGATCTCCAGAGGTCCCTTCCAAACCCTAGCATTCTGTGATTCTGTGATTTTTGGATCTCTTAAACAGAATAAACAAAACACAGCAAACCCGGACCAACTACTTCTTTTAACTAGACCATCTGCCTACAAGTAAGGAATATTTTCCTGAAGACTCTGTCAAGTATGAGAGGAAGCTGCTACCTCTGAATTTTGTAATTTTTAAAAATTTCTTGAATAGGGAAGCACCCTACTATCCTTACTTTTCAAAGAGCAATCAACCTTTTAATAAAAGCTACATTTCACTTTAATATTACTGTTTCCTGATTAGACATATTAAACAGGGGCAGCAGATCATTCTTGTGTTAGTAAAGCTATGCAACCAGATCAACCAAGACACAAGTGACTCAGTGAAAGCTCTTTTTCCACACAGAATATATAAGGCCATAATATTTAGCTTAATCCTCTTAAGCCACTATTTACAGAAAATGTAGGCCTGGATGAGACTGGTTCAAAATACAGCTGCTAACACAGGATGCACATCCAGAAAATCTTTTAGGACCAGATGCACTTGTTAGAAATAGCTTTAGGTATACATTTAACCTGTCTTTAAACTAGGAATGGATTTCATAACTGCCTGCAGTCCCTTCTGGGAAATTCTGTATCATAACAGATTATATATTTCAACTGCTTAAATTAAGAGAGGGGGTTTGTTCTGTTTTTTTAATGCTTAGTACTGAACTACTATTTTATATGCTTTAAACTTCCACAGCTTAAGGAAGGCTGCTAAATTAGGCTGTAAACCATTATTTACTAAGAAAAAGAGTAAAGTTATTTGGAAAAGGAAATACCAGTCAAACGTTTGTACTCTCAAAAAGATTTCATCTATTTACTTCTTCCCTAGGCTAAATTAAACTATTTTCATCCAAGTAAATATTGGTAAAATTAGTCTAGGTAAGATCAAAATACCATCAAAGCTCGTTAAAACTGTAAAGCACACAAAGACTGTGAAAATTAGAAGCTGTTATAGAAAGACTCCACAATTGTGGAATTGCTATGGAGCACAAAACAGAGAGCTGACCAATGCAATGTCAAGGGGATACAAATACATGTTTCATCTTACTTGTCCAGGGCTGTGCTGGTAGGCATGCTCCTGCCAAATCCTCGGACACCCATCTGACAGAAGTATGGAATGCAAGACAGATTGGCAGCAATTATAGCCAACGAATCTGACGCATTAACAAAGAAACCGTTCTGGCCAAGGATCATGTAGCGGTCCTGGGGAAGAAAAGAAATGCAAAAAAAAGCAGCTTACATTCCATGTTTTGGGGAGTGGTAATTTCTTTCATTAGATCCACTGTAGGTAAGGGGAAAAAGAGCAGGCTCTGGGTTACTCGCATTCCTCCTCAGGCAGAGTAATTTATTGGCATCATCCTGGCGGGTTTATGGTCTTGCTAACACACCATCACTCCCTCCAGCCCTGCAAATCAAAGCTCCACGACATCCCCCAGCTTCAGCCTCCTACATGACACTCCAGTAGGTCTGTTCCTGCCAGGAAATGCTTGTGTAAGGGAATCTTTCTGCCAATGACACACACTATATGGGCAGTAGGAGGGTGTTTTGTGTTTACTGACAACAGGAAACAGCTTCTGTTCTTTTTTCATCTTTCTCCCACCCTGTCAGGACAGAAAGTTGTTTCTGTAATATTCTGCTGTTCATAATGTTAATAATATGACACTAAAAAATTAAAACAATCAGAGAATATGATTCAGTGCTTTAGTTAGCTAAAATTCCCTTAATTTACAATGTTAACAAAAAAGGATTCAACTTAAGTTACTACTTGCTGTGATGTCTGTATTATCTATTTATGCTGTCTCTTCCTAACCAGAGAGAAAGTGTGTTATACCAATACAAGATAAAACCAGCCTAACTCTTAAAGATTTCTCATTCCACATTCATATCCTGCTTGATTTGTAGTCATCTGCAGAGACAAATTACAACATATGTGTCTGATTTATGGGTTGCAAATGCTGTCATCTGTACCTGAAAGTAATATCACTTTCAGGTTCAAGGGCTTACTGAAAAGCAAATAAATTATACTTGCATGTCCCATACATGACCCTAGACAAAACAAAACTATGGTGAAACCTCCAGACAGATCAAAATACTTACTCCATCAGCATCAAAAGCAGCTCCAAATCCATACTCTCCACTTCTCATAGCCTCTAGCAAGGCAGTTGCATATGTTAAATTTGGATCAGGAGGTTGTCCACCAAAATCCTCAAGAGGAACACAGTTTATGGCAGAATTTGCGGGAGCTCCCAATTCATCACACAGGATTCTCCTCACATAAGGTCCCATAACTGCAAAAATAGAAATCTTAAATAGAAATGCAATCACAAAAGCATATGCTTGACATTCAAATTTTTCACAGCACCATGGAGACTTGATACAAAGCATACTTTCAGCAATTCTGTACATCTGTCCTAGCAATAAAAGAAACCAAAACTTTTACTTCACAGAGGAGTATGTGATTGCCCCCCCCAGTAAATAATCTATTCCCAAGTCAGCATTAAAAACACAGTTCCCCACTATTGAAAGTGAAAAAATAATCACTGAATGGTAAAAGATGAAAGTTTTAGTTGCCCATTATTAAGTAAAGAAATTATCATACAAATAGAGGATTTTTTATCACTAGAATAAAAATAAGATACTATTCTGTATGTCCTGGAACAAAACAACAGCTTAACACAAGGAAAAGTAAACCAATTCTTTGTCCACCAAAGAATTTCACCACATTTTAGTTACAAGCATGTAGATAATAAATAAAAATTTTCTTAAAAATAACTGCAAAGTAGCTTATTTTGTTAAGGATACAGTCAACTAATCCTATTATACATCATAATTATTATTATTTGCATTCAGTGGCTTAACAGACACCAAGAGTTGACTGAGCTTTCTGCATCCCTGAGGCAGATGTGAACAGGTCACTCAGAGGTAAAAAAACTCAGGAGAAACCACTCCATCTCACATGCTCTCTCTTTCTCCTACCTTACTCCCAAATATTGCTAAATGGAGCAACTGTAACCTGAGGTAAAACAATGTGAGAAGCCTGTATTCAAGACAGTTTAGATGCCTATTCTGTAACATAAACGGTAAATGATTCGAGTTCTTATCAAGAGTAGACTCCTGACAAAGTACTCTTTTCCATGCCAGTGTTAAACTATCAATGTCTACAGGCATCAAAGCATATTCCAGAAGGGAGGAGCTAAAACAAACTTTGGAAGACAGCTACTTCATGTATATATGTAGTCCTCTCTTATGTTGACTGTATTGTGCCTGGTGACTCACTTTTGGCTAATCTATCTTGCCCAGAAAGTCTGTTAACCTGACACCACCAAGAGAAGGACAAACCTCAACTACCTTTCACAGATTGCTCCAGTGGTTATTCACTGTTACCCATAAACACATGAGATATTATTCCATTTGAATTTGTCTGACCTCAACCTCTCACTATTGATTCTTTTTGGTATTCTGTGGAATAGAAGACTGAGAAATACTTTTTCTGCAGAAAAAAAAAATAAATCTGTGTTGTACAAACAAATATTGTATGTATTTACTGCATGTGTGCTATATATTATAGTAAGGCTACTTCCCCACCAAAACACAAAGTCATAAAGGCAATTCTCTATCACCTTGTAAATAGCATTAACAAACTGAGTTCTTTATAATTTTTTGCAATGCATCAATTTTGTAAAATTTGAGCCAGACTATGCAACTTTTTGACCATGTTTAAAGTTTTTCAGCACTCATTTATAGATCCAGACATCAGAGCTCTACAAACTATTTGAGTAACATTCTCTGCAGTGCTGCACATGACAGGAGGTGGTGCCTTCCTCATTGCTGCCTCTGCATAGTTCAAGGACACCATTTGCCCTTTTGCCACAGTGAGGCAAAACTGTAACTCCACTATGATCACTGAACAGTCACTATCACACTGTACAAGATAAAATGTCCTACAAAAGCTTTTTAAGTCCATTCAGCTCCCTTTATTGGTCTGGTTTTACAATCTCATTAAAGAATGAAACCTGGTTTGTGTGACAGCATCTTTTTTCCATAAGATGATGCTGACCAGCTTTATTTACATTTTC
Organism: Merops nubicus; assembly: GCF_000691845.1. Lineage (NCBI taxonomy): Eukaryota > Metazoa > Chordata > Aves > Coraciiformes > Meropidae > Merops > Merops nubicus. The sequence goes on along the minus strand of NW_008625509.1, from coordinate 12,873 downwards.
ATCCTTCAAGCCATTATCTGTAGAAATCTTTACTTATTTTTTCAAGATGTAAAAAATACTCACTGATCTACACTTCCCCATGTAACACAACTTGTAATTTTTTATTACGGCACAAAACTGGTCCCCTTGCTGCCTTCTGTGATGCTTTCTTTCATATTGCTCCCAGTACACTCTAATTTTTTAACAGTTAACATTAGTGAGACAGAGGTCTTGGCCAAGTCTTTAAGGACTCCTGGGTGCAATTTATTCAGACTTAACTGATTTTCTGCCATTTAGAATTTACTTTTAGTACTGGCTGCCTTGTAACCACCTTGGTTACTGCACACTGCAACACACTTAAGCAGTCTCTCTTGGCAAGATGCTTGCTTCCCAATGTAGAAAGAGAACATTTATTGGACACATATTCCTTCATTTCTTTATCAAGAAAGGTAAACTTCTTTGCCTAACAAGGGACCTAACTCACTGTCGAGATTGCCTTTGTTACTAGTATAAAGTTCACATCCTTTCTTATTACCCTTAACCTTACTAAGAAGTCTGATGTTTATATGCTGTAACTTCACTGGGAAACTACTGCAGTGTGCCATCTTTATTGGGAAGGTACTGCAATACACCTACAATTTTGTCCCGAGAGCATATGATAGGTTCATACCTCCATTCATGGCATCAATCCGTATTTTAATCTGGTTGGGTCCAGTCAGCAAACTTCTGATCACATTGAAGTCAAAGATATTTCGAAGGAGACCGAGGTAGATATCCACAGAATCCACAATTTCCACTACAAAATTAGACAGGGAAAAAAAAATATCAGTACAGTTCACACATGTGGAAATACCTCTTTCAGCACACTTCCACCAGCCATGTACCTCAACTAAAACCACAGCATGCAACCTCTGCATAATACAGATTTGCTCTGAATCTCACAGAGGCAAAGTCAAAGCCTTCCACCGATTTCAGTGCAGCTACCATCAGGCTTTAAGCCTTGCAAACATCAAGCTTCTGCCTGCTAAAGATATGCAGAGATAATGCAGGTTGACAGTTCCTATTTCATTGAAAACTTTCATGAGAATATGCTATCAAATTCTTTATTTATCATTCACTAGATAACTGAACAACTTTTCAGGCTAAAAAGCTTTATTCTCAGAAGATGGAAGATATCCATGCCAAACTGAAGCCACACATTCTATTCTTCTGTCAGCATTATCTATTTGAGTAATTTCATCAGGAGGGACACATAGCCTATTCTTCTTGGTTTTGACACCTGGAGTATCTGTCTCCAGTTTGCTGTCAATCTACTGCTACACTATTGCATTTTATATTTCACCTACTTAGGAAAGTTAGGATGAGATACAGCATGTGTTTTTGCTAAGGTCTTGATAATTTAAATTCTAAATTCATAAAAGCAGAGAGCTACAATTTTGCTAGTTCTTCTGGATGTAAAACATAGAAATAAAATTAATTATTGAAAGTCAATTTGTCCTAATGAAAGCAGTTACCAAACAACTGTCAAAACCCATGCTTCTCAGTCACCTTGGAATATATTACTTTTCCTGATTAAATTAAAAAGCATATGATATGCAAATGTATTTTTATCTCATTAAATTAGTATCCTGAAAAGACTTTTTTATAATCAAAAGCTTTCTTTAGCAAAATGTACTTTGTCTCAAAATATAATGTATTACTGGAAAATAAACTGGTTTTAATTCTAGAACATTAGGAATAAGTAAGAGTTCTTCAGGCCACAAAGAGTTTTACAGTATTTACAGAAATATTGTCTGGACCTCTTCCTTGTTTTTTCAATCCTTCAGGACAAAATGTCTGTGTGTTAGCTCATTTGAAATCAAGTAAAGGCATAAAAGTATTCATATGCTTAAAATTAAACATGTGCTTAAGCACACTTGGAGCCACTGGATGTATCCCGCCTGGGTACCAGATGTGTACGCATGTATATTGCCTGTCCTGGTTTGGTGTAGGACAGAACTAATTCTGTTCACTGATTTTACTTTTGATCTCAAGCTCTTGTAATTAACTGCACTTACTGAAGTTAAAGCCATATTTTTGCAGTGTCTGCTTCTAGCAGTGGTAACGCTCCATGTTCAGAGTCACCACCAAGGGCTGGTGTGCAGACCAAGGTCACTGCTAAATCCTGTGCACCACACAGAGGGGGGCAGAAAGTAAAGGCTGCACCTGCAGGGAGGAGTGGACAGGACAGGGGACCCTAAACTGACCAGTGGGGTATTCCATCCCATATCCCTCATATTCAGCATTGAGCTGAGGGATCACAAGGGTCAAACTCTTCCTCTCTTTTGCTGCTCCTGCACTGGCCAGCACCTGAGGAGCACTCCATCCATCCTGCCTTTGATCCCGAGCTGTGTGTTCCTGAACCCAGTTCCAGAACCCAGCTCCTTTACCCAGTTACCATCTGTGGCTGAGTCCAGTCTGGGACTTTTCCCCAGGGCATGCTCCACAGCACTGGGGTGACGGTGACATATTGCCATTGGGGGCAGTTGGGTTCGATACTGGGTTTGTATATATTTGTCTATATTCCATTTTATTATTATCATTAAAGCTGTTTTACTTTTCTAATCAATAAGTCTCTCTCCCTTATTCCCTTTCTCTTCCCCCTTTGAGGGCTTAACAGAGAGTGTCTGTTACAGGTCTGGGGGCAAGCCTGACCCTAAGCCATGACAGTGCCTTACACATTTCACAACTTTTCACTCCTAGCCCAAAATTTTTATGCTTGGTGTATACCTGTAAGCAAGCCTAAGGACATATATTTGGCTAAACTATGAAGTCTGACACACTTATGAGTCAGTAACATAGCTTCCTTATGTGCAAAACAAACACAATACTCACCTATACTGCCTAATATTTTGAGAACTGGTAGTAAGGCACTTTGAAGAATTAAAATTCTGTTTAAATAATTACCCATTGGCATTCAGCAGCAATTCTAATATTTAAAATCAATGGATGCAACACACATAAAGCTACACGGCAATACCTCGGAAAGGCTTGAATTTGTTCTCCAGATCAAACTCTTGTCTTCCTAAGCGTGATAAATCAACTCTGAGATCGGGACAAATGGCATATTCCTCCAGGGTTTTGCTGATTTCATAAATTTTATCTGAAGCCAGATCTGAAGCAGGTCCTATAAGAAAAAAGCATGAGAAGAGTCTTTTTTTTCTTTAATGAAGGTTAAAGGAAGGTTAAACTTCTTAAAAAGTAAGTGCTATAGTAAACATTTTTTCTGAATGTGTTTCAGTTATCAAGGAATAAACCCAAACAAAGAACTATAGTAAATAAGATCTATTCTTTCAGTGTAAAAACAGGTTAAAACCATTTTTCTAAAAAATATAACATGGACATACAGTGTGTTACTCTCAATGTTTTGATTCACATAGTGTATTTAAATCAATCATTATACAGGGCATGGTGGACAAGGGAACCAAAAAAATCACAGCCATCTTTCTTTGGGTTTATTGCTCAAAGGCTGTCATTTGTTCCTCCACGTAGAACCTCAACATACATATTAAAGGAAAGCCTGTCTTTCAGTAGAAGTTTCTGGTGTTTCATGGGGCTTCCTGCAAATGCACATCTGTGAGACTGATTTGCATTTCATGTTATTTCTTTACAACAATAATAGAACCTAAAAGTTTTACCAGTTTGACAGTGGTGTCCTCTTACACTTTTCCTCCAGTGGCTTAATGAAATGTATCTTGGTTACAATTCAAAATACTTTAATTGCTTAACAAGAATCTATAACCTGGAACAATTACGTCACTCAGAAATCACACCTTACTTGTGCATTACTTTTACTGCCAAATCCTGAATATTGTCTCTATTTTTAAAGATAATCTAGTAATTTTGCTTGATGCAAAAATTACTGGATGGGCTATGCCGCATGTAGTGCAAGTGTGGAATCTGAGTTACAATAAAGTCCTTTCTGGCTCATCTGACTCTTCATTGCTCATATTAACACCGCACTTCCACTCTGAAAAATTACTTCCTTTATTCTCCTTTACATGCTCCCTCTCCTAATCTAGACCCTCTGTCTTTTCAGCTCACTTCCCACTCCTCTAGCAGTGCTGCTATACTCACTGCACCTTTGCCACACAAACTAGTGTGCTGCAGCTCAGAAGTGGTGCACCAAATGGTCCAAGGCAATGCAATAAGTAACAGTCACTTAACGTTCCTTTGGCTTAGAAAATCATTACTCATCTAATACATATCCATCAAAGTGGTGAGCAGTTTTCATGAGCTCCAGATGATCATTGGATTTCTGGATGCACTGTCTACTGATAATTCCAGATGAGGGGATCCTACAGTATTGCTTCTCTCCTACAGCTAGAGAAACACACTACTTCTGCCTGAGCTGGGTTTGCAAAATAGGCTGAGCAAGAATGCAGAGCAACAATTCTCGCAGTTCAAAAGCCTTGCCTAATACTTACAGACACAATTCCTCAGCTGCAACTCAAACCAACTAATTTTCATTATGACTCTGATAATGTTCATAAATAACTGAACGTTGTGACACGTTCCTGAGGAATGTTTCACATTTAAAGCTTATTCGCCTGTTTGAATTTTCTTTAAAAAGAGAAGGCATGCTAAGAAGAATGCCCCACCAACTGTTACCCATTTATGAAACAGATTTTAGGTGTATGTGGTGCTTTAAGATTTATAGAGTGCTAAGGCATCTAATAGTTTGGCTCTGGTATGTTTGTGCTGTGAATCTGGCCTTCTCACAGTCTGACCTTACACAGTCCCTTTAATCTCTCTGTTCTGCTTATAAAATCACACTGGTTTAACCTTGCCCATTCTTCAGTTAAACAAGGGACAAGGAATAAGCATCCCCTTCTTAAGTTCTCCAACCTTCAAAATGGAGAAGGAAACATTATTTTTATAGCACTTCCATTTTTTTTCAAACGGAAAGCACTCTACTTGTGTGACATATCCTAAGTGTCAGCAATTGTCACCGTGATGTTTTCTGAGCGTACACAGATCCATAACACAAAATACACACAATATACAGCATTACTATGTGTGTCAGCTTGCTAGTTTGGGAAAACAAGGCATTAGCTATATACACAAATTCTGTTGTTCAGCAGTGGAATTGCAATAGTTAAAATGGTACAATCCTCTCCCTGGCTAAGAGCAGTTATTTCCTGGGTAAACATGAGAAGTGGTTTCTTCCATACAAGACAATGACTTACACTGCTTACAGCACTTCTGAAATTCCACACTTTAAAGTGGATGCCAAGACAAGCAACACAGAAATACGAGCAAAATAGAGCTCCCTTATAGGAGAATTTATAAAAGAACTTTTACAATGATCTGGCAGACTACCTACAGCACTATAAAAATGGGATGGCAAGCCTCGTGTTTATAGAAATCTTACAGCTACCACAAGGATTTCAGTGAACATTTAATACCAATTAAACAATACCTGCCTATTACTGGAGAGGAAAGAAAGGGAAAAAAAAAAAAAAGAGAGATTATCTTCTTCATAGTTTTAACATAATAAATGAAAAATATATAAAATCATGTTTCCATAATCCTGAGACGCAATGCATTATTTAAACAAAAAAAAAGCCTACCTCCATTGGCAACCTCAAACTTGACTCCAAAATATCCTCCAGGCCCCCCAGGACTGTGGCTAGCTGTTAGAATAATTCCACCAGCTGCTTTGATCTTTCGGATGATACATGAAACAGCAGGTGTGGATAAGATACCGTGCTGCCCAATGACCAATCTGCCAATCTAGGTGGAAACGGAAAAGTACTGTGAATGGTACTTTTTTTACTTCTGAGAATTTATAAAACAACAGAGACACGCACATATAGGTATACATGCATAGGATATTAATTGTAAAGTCCTAGTACAGAACCTATTCTTTTGCAGAGAAATATACATACACAGGTTAGTTGCATGCAGCCCAGAGAGCTGACAAAAAACATTGCATCCTGGCACATTCAACCCCAGTGGCCTGTATATAGACAGTAAAGGAAGAGTATAGCTATGGCAGAGATTTGCAAAGTTGCCACTGGGCTATGATGCTGCTACCAAAACTTTCCAGGTATCTGCACAAAACAGCAAATACCCTCAAACGTCAATACAGTTTCGGGCTGACTCTGTGGATGCAGTTTGCAGGGTTGGGGCTTTAGCTAGCGTAAAAGAGAAGAGCAAGCAAGTCACCTTTCATGGAGCTGCCTTTCAATCATAGATAACACTCTCTACAAGCCACATCTCTGTTTCCAAAACACCCCTGGATGTCCTTCCTTGTCTAATGTCTTAATCCTCCTTCAGCCATCAGTGACTATTTCAGATAAAGCAGGTGTTTTTCCCAGGGCATAGCTGAGCAAGTGAAGTTCCCACCCTTCTTAAAGTAAACAAAGCTTTCAGGTGGTGTTATCAAACACTGACGCAGTATGTTTGGTACTATGTGCAGCTTCACTGCAAGGTTCCCATCGCAAGACCTTGCC
>NW_008625509.1:0-6366 GCF_000691845.1 Merops nubicus | reverse complement strand
CCCTACAAAGACACCCGTTTCAGCACAACATAAATAATCTAGAAGGCAACCACAAATGTCCTTAACAAAGAAATAACAAAGAGTTCTGGTTCCTGGGAAACAGGCAAATACAAAGAAAAGGAGGGGAGAAGGGAAAGCTGCATATGGAGCTTAAAATTATATTTCCAAAGTTTGGGATTTTTTAACAGACTCACTTAAAAACAAACACACACCAAGCAACCAAACACCACCACTCCAGCCTCCACTACTGAGTAGTAGTTTTGGAAAATACTATTGGGAAAATGTTTTGTTTCACAGTCTTTTTTTCTCTTATTTTTTCTCCCAGGTTGGGACAATTCTGAAGGAAATAAAAAAAATAAATAATTAAGATATAAAAAAATTTTGGTATTTCATTTTTGTACTACCATGAAAATACTTTCCAGAGAAAACAACTATCCTTTTTGGGACAAAAAATGTAAATCATCAGAATCCACAGTTTCTGTTTCAACAGGTTATTTTAAAGCAGTGCTTCCACTGACATGGTCAGTTTGTAAGGGTGGAGTGTGTATACAGTTAACACAAACACCACACAGCTGGATCTCATTTCTGCTCACTTTAGTGGTATTGAACATTTTATTTCCTATTTCAGCCTAACAATATAATTTCATTAACCTACAACTGAATGACTAAGACCAATACTATCTCCCTGATTATAGAACCTGAGGCCGATTAAAACATAAATATACTTGATTACTTGAGGAACCAAACGTAGCTGTGAATATAGTCTTCCCTGAAGAACAGGCAAAATGTTAAGATTGTGCACTGTGACAGCATTTTTTTATGGGACTCTGCATTACTTCCTGACTTTATTCTCTCCTGCCTTCCCAGTTTTGCCTCTCCCTGAATGTAAAACTGGGCAATAACTTAGAGCAGGTGCATTTGTCAGTCTCTTAATTTACCATAATTTATAGACCTCAGGAGCAACAATAAAGGTGTTTTTCTTCCACTCCTAGCTCCAAGCCAAGCGAAGTGGCTGATTAAATCTTATTTCGCTGATTACAGAACAAAATCAGCATCTCTCTTACTGACCAGACTTCTTCACATTTATGTACTGTTCTTCCCATCTTTTAGAACTCTTTCATGTCTTCAAATACTAAATTTACATTATATTTATTCAACTGTTTTGAACAGTAAACTACTTCAAAAATACTTTCTATACCATCCTACTTGTTACCACAGAAATGCAATTGCTATATTGTGGAACAAGGAAGACTTTTTTTTTTTTTAAAGTACAAGCATTTCCAGGTGTTGTGGGTGTAATGCTGACAGGCACACTTTTACCTCAGAAAATGTGTATGGCAAGAGTTCATCCATTAGAGGAGGCACTGAAGTCAGCATGCGCTCCAGCACATGCTTTGATATACTTTTACAATCAAAGTCAAGAAGCAAAACTTTTCAGTAGTCGTTATCATTTACTGTTTTATTTAATCCGGTGGCATGTAAATAATTTGAAAGAGAAACAGTTGTTTGTTTTTTTTTTTTTCCCCCAAATCGTTCTGAATTTCAGTGTATCCTTTTATGGCTTCTTTTCAGTCCACGAAGCAGGTTTTGGACAACATGCCATGTCTTGCAAGACTGTTGCATTTATTCTGTCATTTAATCACTCCTGCTAATTGTACTGAAGCATTAGATAAAAATACAGAACATTGGGAAAGAAGCTTTAACAAATGGTTTTCCAGTCTACACAGCAGTCTACTCATGTACCTTTGTCATGAAAAGCATGATGAAAATAAATACTGAAAATGTTTGTTTTGAATATTGCCTCTCTCTTTTTTAATGATGCATGTAAAAGCTAGAGCATTGAGTCAATCTTCCAAATGCAGCTGTCAGAAATGGGTGCCAGCTCTTAAAACAGCATTGTGTACCCATGTAAGCAAAAGAAAGCTGACAGGAACTGCATTTTGCAAAATCCTTCAAAACAACAATACTAAATCTGTCTTGAAGTACTCCAGCATAAAAAAGCATTTATACTTGCATACAGGCTTATCATGAGCACATGTTCTCTGTGCTTCTAAACTAGGGAGGTTTAGATTTTTGCCTTCATGGACACCGAAACTTTTTAAAGCTGGTAGAACACTTAGACTATTCAGAATGCACTAATTACCTGGCACTATCTCTTCACCATATTTTCATTTTTTTTCCAGTTCAAGTGAAGTTGCATAAACCATTTTTCCGGATGCCCAGTAGTAATACAAACACGAGTAATTTGCCTTCAGCATTGGTCACAAGGCTATTATTTCTATGCTACTTAGAAGTACTATTTATTATACTAATTTCTATACTACAGAAATGTGGCAATATTTAGTGTTCTAAATGAAGAATGTTGAATCTGAAATTATATGAATGATACACAGTGACTACTGCAAAGGGCTTCACCTTACATGAAGTTCTCCAGTGCTTCTACCAGACACCCTGAGGACAGCATGCACTCAGAAGTGCATACATCCTACTTAACTTCCTCTGCTCTCTTCATTTCAGTGGCAAAAATGCACAACCTCATCCTCACTTGGCCCAGAAACTGTTCACTTTGTTTCTGAACTAAATACTAAGCTGACAATTAATTTTAAGTAATGAACACTCAGATTTACAGACTTCTCACAATCTGGTCTAAAACAGTAACCAAATAATGACCATGTAGTGACTCACAATTAAAATTCCAGTAATATCCTTTGAAAATCTTGGACAGTTTCATAGCATGGAAAGATTATCTTTGAAATTCAAAAACCTGCATGGCTACGAGATCACAGGCATGTAATGTCTCTTCTAATACTGTGCTCCTATGCCACGTTCTATTTTGTCACTCTGCTTTTAGTAGCAACAGCAGAAACAAAGACCATCATCCTCAGCAAACTGTTAAGAGCTGAAAGAGCAGTCACCCTAATAAGTATTTTACTAGAACATTTTTATGCAATATTACCAGTTGCAGCTGTGCATTTTCAGACAATCCAGTTGATTACCAGAGAGTCACTTAATGCTTTTTTAAATTATTTTTACCACTAATCTCTCACATGCCTCAGTCAATTAAACTTGAAAGAACATGAAGCAAGCAGATTATGTCCTAGACAGCATGGGGCTGTACCTTCCCATCTGTTACCATTGTATCCTAAAGAAGACCAAGCACCACACTGGACATAGAAGTAAATGTAACAATCACACAGGAAAGAGGGCAAGATTTGAATGGATAACCATGGAAAATAATAAAATTAAAACCACACAACACCACAACCACCAAACCCACAGTATTATAAAGAAGACAACTGGAAAACTCTCTGCCATCTCTCAAAATTCCACAGCACTACTAGCAATACATTGCGATCTCCCTGGGATGTTGCTATGACTTTTACTATCATTAGCTGCTGATCTGCCACTGAGACTCACGCGTAACAGCTTTTCATTTAAACCTATCCTAAACTCTGCATCAAAATGAGATACAACATCCAGCTGATGAGTCTAATGGAATATTTGCATTTAATTTGTAGTGGAACTGAATTATAAATGATGGAGCCTTTAATCTCAGTTCTTCCAGATGTTAAGATACAACGACACTGCTACTGCCAGGACACAGGTGAAAAGGGAAATAGAGCCTCAGGTATGCTCCCACCACTCCACTTTGCGAAACTGCTTGTTGTGACCCAGGACGGTGCAGGACCTCTGCCTGGCTCTCCTCACGCTCCCCCACCCTCCCATGGCATGCAGTCCCTTACCCAAACGTGCTCGCTCCAGCCCCAGCTGCGTGACCCTCGGCAGGTGACCCTGGTGACCCCCTTCAGCTCCAAAGAGAAGATGTGTTGGAGCACGTGGTTGTTGCAGCTGCACCGCAGGGACCAGCCGGTCGCTGCTACCACCAGGGAAGCCCACGCAAGCTATGGCTGTGGGGTATGTGCCCACAACCCCAGGCTGGAGGGTATGAGCCAGAGGAACTGAAGAGGAGAAGAAGGCAGGCCAAGCCAAGCACCGGCAGCTGACCGGGCAGGGGACCTCAACTCATTCCTTGTACTGGGGCCTATGCCAACTGTGCTAGGCTGTGAACGCAGGGGGAATGCAGGGTGAGTCACCAAATTAGAACAAGGGGAACCTAGCAACTCTAAAGGGCAATACATTTACAGTTGATAATAGAAAATCCCTTTTATTTTTGTACTCGGCAGGCAGAATTAACCCTAACACTCAGTATGTGTCTTCCAGGAAGGAGATTCAAGTTCAGTTTATCAGCACTGCATGGCCATCCCTCCCCTGGCACTCGGGGGTGGCTAAAGGTTTTGAGTGCAACTTCAAGGCTTCCACACATTCCATCTGATCCTGCCTACACCAGCTTGCTTCTTTCCTTGTCACACTGGCTACATGCCTTCTAATGACATTAACCTCATCCAAAGGGAGAGAGCTTTGCTCTCTGCAGTATTCCCTTCCTCTCCCCCTACTTACATAGCCCAGTACTAATTAATACCTTCAGGGAGGTTTGGATATTTTCCGCACAGGGGTATTTTATCAGCCAAAGAATAAAACATACAAAAAGTATGCACTAAGTAAACATGAGGCTTACACTTTTACAGCATACTTGAGAGAAACAGAGATGATGGTAAGCAGGATGAGGATGGTAGAGTGGGGATGGAGCATTATCACATGGCAATGGGAAGCCTTTGCAGTAGGAGTAGCACCTCGCCACGCGGCCTGCTGAATTTGTCAGGAATGTCATTAGTAAAGGTGTCATACCTGCATTCAGGTATTTCTGGGAACTGTGACCAAAAGAGCTTGTGTTTTGGCTTCAGAAAACACGAGGGAGAAACCACATGGAGAAACTTGCATTAATTTAAGAAAGGTACCACAAACACGTCAAACTGGCAATTTCCTGTTGTCAAAAAGACCTAATGTTAAGGAGAAACACAGCAAACAGGTGACAGAAGCAGCAGGGAGTAGGCAAGATGACAGGAAAAATTAGTCAAGGAGAAGTCCTGAATATAGCATCTAGCTGGCAGGCCCCTAAACCCTTAGGGTCTTCTAAACCCTAAACTTCTTGTCTTCCTCAGCACCTCAGTCCTTGTGGTCATCTTGTGGTTGCAAGCCACTCTGTAGCTCCTACCAGTGCCCAAGGGTGGGCAAGGACCTCAGTGTTGGCAGGGCAGCTCTTGCTGCAGGGCTCTCGCTTTAGCTGTCTCCACACTTCCTCTCACCTGGTGTACAGGTACTATTGTAGTGGAGTGGCCTTTCCCACCGAGCTACACCGGGGAAAGGGCGAGGGAGCAGCACTCCTCTAGACCCTGTCCTACCTTCCCTGCAACACCACCCACACCAGCCTGCTCCCACTGCTCTGCACTGGCTGCCTGCATGCCTGATCCACACCGCTGTGAATGGAGGACCACCACACTACCCTCACTGGTGTCCTCACCTTCACCGGTGTTCCCCCCTGGCAGCCCTCCTCATACCCTGGGCCACAAGTCCTGGCCTCTACCAAGGCCCTGGGTGAACAGTGAGTTTGCAAAAGCTAGCCCACATGTAACACAGCCAGCCTCTCTTGACACCTCAGGTGTCACACGGCATCTGCTCGACAGCATCTGCATGGTGAGAACACATGTTAGAAATAAATTTAAAATAGTCATTATTTATTTCAGGCTGGTCAATCCACATAACTTGTATGTGACAATAAGACAGCAGTAAAATTCAGACACACAGAGATTAATTTCAAAGTTGAAAGTTCTCCTGGTTAGAAAAACAGGATGACACTTAAAAGAACAGAGCTTTTGAAAAAAAAAAAAATGAAGGCAAAGTGAATTCACTAACAAGAAAACCCTATAAAATTATATCACCCCTTTTGCCAGATCTGGAGGATCAGTTTAGCCACCATAACGAGAGACAGCCGTTTCAGCTCTATGCTGATGTGGAGACTTCAAGGCCACATTATCTGATATGTCCAGCTTTCTGCCCACACACACGTGAACGTGCATGTATCTATCAGAAGACGTCAGTTTTCTTCCCGAGTTCTTTCCTACTTTCAAAACAGCACCAGAAAAGCTTCTGATCTGATCACCTTCAGAACCACCTTCCCATCTGATCACAGAGGTATTTGCAACCACGTATCCTCGCATTTTGCGACTTGTTCACAAGTGAACGATGGAGAAGAACAACTAGTTTCTTAAGGTGCAGACGCAATGCTGCATTCCTCTTGCTTCACCAACACCATTTTCCTTAAATATTTTTAAAAGATCCTGAGCAACAGATACAGGCCTGATACCTTCGTTTCTCACCTACTTCTGTTTAATTTTGCTACGTTTTCTCCCGCAAGGCAACCACGCTCCCACTCCTGCGTCGGTCTGAAGCCGGGTGCGCAGCGGCGCG
>NW_008625508.1:0-479 GCF_000691845.1 Merops nubicus | reverse complement strand
GGGTTACTCATGATTTACACCAAGGTGAGGCCGTTCCGGGCTTCCTGCCCCCTCCCCCGTGGGGTGGTGGCGACTTTGGGGTGCCAGAGGCCTCCCCCCAAGGGAATGGTGGCGCTCTGGGGTTACTCCGTGTTTACACACCCTTTACTCCGAGGTTACTCACCCTCCCCCCAAGTTTCCAAACCACTTGGGGCTAATTAGATGTCAAGGTCCCCATTTTACTCTGAGGTTCCGCCCACTCTACCCCGGGGTGTTACTCCGGGGTTACTCCAGATTTACTCCGAGGTTACTCATGGTTTACTCGGGTTACTCACAGGTTACTCCTGATTCACTCTGGGGTTACTCCGGATTTACTCACAGGTTACTCTGAGGTTATTCCAGGTTTACTCTGGGTTTAATCTGGATTTACTCTGGGGTTACTCTTGGTTTGCTCACAGGTCACTCCGGATTCGCTCTGGGGTTGCTCACGGTTTACTCAC
>NW_008625507.1:0-896 GCF_000691845.1 Merops nubicus | reverse complement strand
ATAAGACAGGCCTTTAAAATGCAAGCACCTATGCATAAAGTCCCATAGTCCCATATATTCAAAATATAGAATAATTAATTCAACGCAAAAATGTTTCTTCTAAAAAAAAGTGAGGTCGTGACTCCTATAAAACATCCCTATTTACTATCTGTGAGTTATTTTTGTTCCACTATCATATACTTAATGTGGAATATTAGAAAGCTTTTAAGGGTGTGGGATTGGGGATGGGGAAAGTGCCTGCTCTGGTCAGTCATTCTTTTCCCGACTAAAGGCAGTATCTTGGGATACAATCTAAAGCCATTCAAAACCTTCTACTGAATCGCCTGGTTTTGCACCAAAACAGGAACATCAGAGATTCTTTAATAGAACTAAGTGCTTTGTCCCACTGAGAAACTTTCCAAAAGTTTCTACAAGGTCAGGATATATTACCTGGTTTATACAAGAAAGTTGTCTTCCATCCACATGCCAGATCTTGCTTATTTCAGGCCTAGGGGAAGAGGATTTGAGTCACACTCTTTGCACTTTCAGAGAGAGGACTGCACCTTTTGGTGAAGGCAAGCATTAAAAGAAAGATGATTCTTTACAGTCATCCCCGGGTTTAGCATGTGGGGATGTTAAGATACGAGTTAGACGTCTGCTTAAGATAAAAACATGATGAACTCACATAACACATGCAGAGTATTTCTCCCTCTTGTATAAGAAAAGGATAAACTACGCCTGGCATCACCTTTGAGTCGAAGCCGGCTGCCAGCCGCGGTGCTGTGCACCCGGGGTGTGCCGGACCCACAGCGCCCATGCCATTTACAGAAGGACACGTTCGCAGCACGAACAGCGACGAAGACACAAATGCGACCGTGCACTTCTTCGCGTGTATGCCATTAAATGACCTTCTTTTT
>NW_008625506.1:0-6942 GCF_000691845.1 Merops nubicus | reverse complement strand
GGGATCCTTTTAGGCTGTAATAACCATTTCCTTAATATTTTGCCTGTGTACATTTAAAAAAACCAATAAATTCCCTGAAGTTGATTACAGTTGCACGTTTTTCTCATTAGCGATTCCATTTGCGTCCCTAAATAACTATTGGTGGCGTTATTTATACTACATACTGGTTTGCAGGGTGCAGGTTGTTGCGTTGCAATAGCTGTAGGAGCACAACAGAACGATAACCTCTCGAGCTGAGCATACAAGATAAAAGATGTTTGAGATTAACATGCAAACAATTGAAAAACAATTGAAAAACAATGGAAACAGAAGGCAAACCCTACCACGTCTCAAAGTTGGGTTTTTTGTGTAACAAAACACTCAAAGACAAGAAACGTAAATTAAGGTAGCTCTAACTATTTTGGGAGCACAAACATCACAGAACTTGTATGTTATTAGTGAGGAAAGTGAGCCAGGTATAGTGGGGGCTTATTCCCAGTGTAATCTTAGAAAATAGGGTTCAGTAGGAATGAACTTCCCTGTTTGCACTTGAAAGATTTCTCTGTGTTCTCTTTAATTTTAATGGCATTGATATTCCGTTTGCTTTATGAAACCCTTTATTACAAACAGTTATGAATATGAACAACTCATTTGACTGCCGATGAACAGAGGGGAAAATCTAAATTAAAACTTTAAATACCACTATTTAATTACCCAAATGGCTTTGACTGTGTTAAAGAGTGCCTGGGATTATTCTGTTTTTCAATTTGTTTTAATGCTTCCTTGGTAAAAGCTGATGGATTCCCAGGCCCATTGCTGTCACTGATGAACTATATAAAGATAAATGACATTATGGTAAATTCCACTTAATGACACATTTTTAATTTTCAGAACACAGACATTTTCTGGCTAGTGAATGAAGGCTAATTACCTCAAGATCAGAACAAAATAACTCCTCATTTTGAAAGATAATAGAAAAGAAATGTTGCAGATTAATGATGCTATTTATCTTTAAAAGAAAAAAAATTCTATCTTTATCCTGATAGTGCTGTTCCCTGAGGAACATGGTTATAAAATGAATCTGAAGTCGCAACTTAATAGGTTATTAAAATTATTTGAGTGTGGGCTCCTCTGGTTCAGCCTTTCCATAAATTTAAATTGCAGGTCTACTGTATTTCTAAAGAAAGCAGCTTGTTTACGAGACCGCAGGGAGCAGATAGGTTACTAACAAAAGATACGCTTAGCCCCATTCTGTATCTCCTTTTTTTAGGCCTGAATGGAACAGATACGCTTCAGAAAGAGTTGGGAGAAAAGTTTAAAATGTCTGAATTATGTTATACTGGTGTCTTTTGTTTCCAGCTTGTGTCATTAGAGGAGTAAACGGGAATAAAGAGCACAGTTAGATTTGCTGTGGGGAAGTGGGGAATAAACGGCTCCAGGGTGCCGGGGTCAGAGACCTTGTGACAGATTGCACCAGTGGGATGCTGTGGGTGCTCCCTGAGAGGGTCCGAGCAGGGCAGCCTCACCTTGCAAAAGCATGGGCAGAAAAACATTCCTTTCTGTGTGTGAGTCCTGCAGGTGTTGGGAGGGCTCGTGTGGGCTGCCGCGTCCCTTACCGTGGTTCCCAGCCACAGCACTGATAACTCTCCTCCTGTCCCTCTCCACACTGAAATTACAGGTGTGTTGTGAAAGCGAATTCCTGTCAGATACTATTCTCCTGCAGAGAACTAAATTTTTGGAGTGTAAAAATGTAGTTGAAAAAGGAAATTTTCGTCCATGGCAGTAGCTTTCACGTAGAGCTGTTCCCAGTGCTGGGAAGCTGGACTCTTGTTTGTACGCTGTCAGCCGCGCTGCCGGAGATGAGCGTGGAGGAGCGCTGCTCCCTGCAGCAGCCCCGGGCAGTTTTCCCAGTGCTCCTCCTTCACAGCATCCCAGCATCATAGCTATTGAAAGGGACCTCTGGAGGTCACCTCATTCCACACCCCTGCTCCAACAGGTTGCCTGGGATGGTGTCCAGGGGTATTTAGAGTCTCTCCAGAGCAGGACACTCCACAGCCTCTCTGGGCAGCTGCTCCAGGCTCTGCACCCTCCCAGCAGAGAAGTTTCTCCTCCTGCTCAGATGGAACCTACTGGGTTCCAGTTTGTGCCCATTGCCCCTTCTCTTGTTGCCCCTCCTGCTCTCAGCCTTTCATTGCACAGAGATGCTCCAGACCCCTCAGCATCTTCGTAGCCTCTGTTGGACTCTCTTCAGTAGTTCCATGTCTCTCTTGAACTGGGGAGCCCAGAACTGGACACGGGACTGCTGAGGTGGCTTCCCTCAGGAAGAGTAGAGGGGGAGGACACCCTCCCTCCATCTGCTGGGCACACTTTTCTGAGTGCACCTCAGATCACCACACTGCTCACTCATGGTGAACTTGTCAACCAGGACTCCCACATCCTTCTTCATGGATCTGCTTTCCAGCAGGCCAAGCCCTCACCTGCCTGGTTCAGGGGCCATTCCTCCCCAGGTGCAGCACTCTGCACTTGCCCTTGTTAAGCACCAAGAGGTTCCTGTACCCGCGCTGTCCAGCCTGTGCCTCTCACAGAACGGCAGTGCTGTCTCAGCCACTCCTCCCAGTTTGGTATCATCAGGAAACCTGCTGAGGGTACACTGTTCCCTCATCTAGATCTTCATCCTCGTACCACCCCTGTGCATTCTGCCCAGCACCACTGCAGTTCTGTGAAATCAGGTTTTTGGCTTGGTGCCGGCAGTTCACTGTCGAGGGGGAAAAGGACAGGGGGGTCTTCAGCTGGACAGCTTCTTGGAGTTTCCAAGGCTGGAAAGGAAAGGTAAAAGGAGATCCTGTTTACCAGGTTCAGATATAATGGGATGAAGTCATAACGGAGGTTTGGGTTTTAGTTTTGGTTGGTTTTTTTTTTTCATTTCTGCTCATGGGAGGAGAGTGCATTGTCAGTTTTGCTCCACAAAGCTCAGCTGTGAGCTGGTGATGTCTTGCCACAGCTCCATCTGCAGAAGGGCATAGACCTGTGCATCTGGAGGCAGTGGGGTCATAGAATCATTTTGGTTGGAAGAGACCTTTAAGGTCTCCGTCTGTTCCCTGCAGCTCTGTGATGTAAGGGTTGGTGTTCTCCTCTCTGCCCCAAGCTGCTCATCCTCCTCTGCCTTTGGACAAGCAAAGAAGTTTGGTATTTAAATGTAGCCTCGACTTCAGAGTGCTCCTTCAGTTGCATGAACATAGTTTTAACGTTTTCTGTCACTTCATGTATGTTGCTGTGCCCTGCTTGGCCCTGCTGTTGATGGGTAGCAGGCTTTGATGTCACAGCACAGGATATGGTCAGCAGTGGGGCTGGGATTGTGTCTGTGGAGACTTGGCATGTCTGGCCCTGGTGGCAGGCTGCACTCTTCACCCGCCCTGGCCCTCTCATCTGCTTATACTTTTACCATCTGCCTTCTCCTCCTTCTTGCCCAAACCTCTCTTAGGAGGTTTTGGAAACCTCTCCATGGTACTCACAGAATCCCATCATGGTGGGGTGGGAAGGGACCTCTGCAGATCATCTCATCCAGCCCCCTGCTCCAGCAGCTCCCCCCCAGCAGGGTGCCCAGGGTCACAGCCAGGAGGGTTTGGGATCTCTCCAGAGCAGGAGACTCCACAGCCTCTCTGGGCAGCTGCTCCAGGCTCTGCACCCTCCCAGCAGAGAAGTTTCACCCCTTGATCAGATGGAACCTCCTGGGTCCCAGTTTGTGCCCACTGCCCCTTGTCCTGTTATTGGGCACCAATGACAAAAGTGCTGCCCCATCCTCTCTGCCCATGTGATGCCCACACGCTGCCAGTGGTGTCCGCCGGCAGCGGTACCTCCTGCTGGTGGTGCCTGCTGCTGCCAGTGGCACCCACTGCCATGGCCACCTCCCGAGCCCCACTGACCCACCAGTGCCCTGTTGGGGGGACAGCAAGCCGGGGTGCTGTGCCCATCCCTGTCTTGTGGCCTCTCCCGCAGAGCCCAGACCTCAGTGGTTCTGGAGGCACCGCCCGGTGTTGTCACATGGCAAAGGGTGGGCCTGAATTTTTCTGAAGAAAAAGAGGAAACTGGGTAAGCACAGGCAGGGTTGTACTGTGCTTTGTATGCCCTTCTGCTCTGTTGCCATATAAAATCTGTGTTTAAATGACCTCTCCAAGTGCGCCAGTGCCATCTAGCCACTCTGCCTCATGGAATGCTTTAAAAAGAGTAATCTAAAGGGATTAGAATTTGGTTTTGTGTACAGATTACTGCCACGGATATGTATGTGTGAATTCTGAAAAGAGGACAGATCTACAGTCTTCAGAAAAAATGTCTTGATGGCAACTTACATACATTTGTTGTGCTAAATGTTATTTGTTCCAATATTGAGCATGATGGAACGAATCGTCTTCCATATGGGGTTCAGCATGGAATAATTAGAGTTTAACCCCATTAGGTCACTTGCAAAAGGGCAGTACTTCTGATGGTGACAATCAGAAAAAAACATTTTTAGCATCTCTGGTGTTTTTGCTGTATTTTTCCTAGTTCTGGCTACTTTATACACTTTCTTTTTGCTCATTTTTTACTGAGACATTGTTGCCTTTTTGCCATGATTTTTCTTTCTGTTGGTCTGTCCATCCACTTTGTAGACGCTGGCGAACCACAGTCTCCTCTTTTGCATGTCTACTAGCCAGAGCAAAACTAAAACACTTGGTGACCAGCAAGAGAGAGAAAACCACATAAATCATCATACACAGTTAATACGTAGTGTCAAAGTACAGAAGCAAATATGGAGCAGTTTTGAAATTGAACTGAAATTGAGTTTTAAAACAATTATTTGTTAATTTTTTTAAGATATCTTGACCAATTCTGGTTTCATGCCCGTAGTTTAAGATTCTGCTGTGGATGTTTGTTGCTGTGGATGAATCAGCAGTTCATACAACAGTGTTTTCTGTAAATTATTAATCTATTGAAGAAAGTGTCATGTGAGCAAATTCTGTGTCTTGAAGGATTACTGGAGCTTGCTCATGCCAGGGCACAGTGGCTCAGATGCCAAAGCCATTTCAGATGGTGTGGAAATCAGCCCTGCCAACAGTGAGCTCAGTCCTGGAAGGGTCTGACCCAGCTTCTGCCAGGCTGGTTCTGCTGCAGGTCCTTGCAGGAGAGGAGGTGTGTGAGGGTGTGTGTGCCCCTGGACACACAGCTGAGGAGCTCAGTGCCTCCTGCCACACGTGTCAGGGCGTGCAAGGGGCAGGAGCAGCGGGTACTGTCAGCACAGGCTGGAGAACCAGGTCCCAGATTTCCATTGCAAGTTGTGCGGTTTCTCCACAAGTGAGGATTTTGATTCTCTGTATAATTCCCATATTTTTAAGTGCAGTTCTAGTGATAACTTCCCTCATACTTTTGTGTTTGTTCCAGAAGTTCAGGAGATACTTCAAGAGTGATCACTGAAAAAAACAATTGCTATAAGAAAAGGGTTTATTTTCAAAAGGTTGGGGTCATAGGTGCCGGCTGAGGATGCTTCATTTTTTGAAAACTTTTGAAAACCAGACAGTTTATGGAGTCTGGTCTGTCTTGGGGAATTGTCAGTGTTCATGTAGTAGTTACACGTCATTTTACCATCTTAACCCTGCAGAGAATAGTCGTATTGCTGCTTCTGATGTTGCCCTCAGTGTCGTGTTTTCACTGAAAGTGTCTGTCAGCAAGCCTGCTTGTTGTTAAGAAGAGGCTGGCATGAGGCAGGATACTCAGTATTTCCCAAGTCATATTTGCAAGGGGGAAGGTACAGTGTGTAAGGGATAAAGCAAAACTGTTTTTGACTTTTTTGAATGGTCAGGATCATTCTTTCCACTTTTTTTTTCAGTTTAAGTTGTTTTGGAGGCTTAGAACCATGAGCATAATCTTGAGAAGGAGCCTCTAATGGGTCAATTATGATAGCAAAACTGCATGGGGTTTTTTTGTATAATTATGTTACTGCATATATGGAGTACAAATGGTATGTATCACTTAGGTTTTAATAAATAGTACAGTGCTTTAAGATGAAACTCCTAGAGTTAGTGTTTCCTGATTTTATTGTAGCAGTGCACAGAATATCAGAGATGTAAATGTCAATATTTTGCCTACATTTCTGATGAGTTCTGCATCAGAAACTGCCATTTTTATTTTTACATCTTATGGCTTTGGGTTTTCTTTTGGATGATTGTCAATACAGCTGAGAAGATCTTTTAAAAAAAATAAAATTTAATGGAGGTGATGTTATCCATAGACATAAGTATTAAAAATAGCTGGCTTCCATGGCTGTTACGGCTCATATCTGGCATTAATACGTAAATTCTTCCAATTGTACTAATGGAATTCCAGTCCCAGGCAGCAGCATTTTACAGCACCACAGCAAAAAGCAATGTCTGAAACTAGGAGTGTCTCTAAGAAGTTCTTTCACATTTAAGCAAAAATGTGCTCAGCAAAAAGAAATGTAAATTTAAGGAAAATCTCCAATTTCCTATTCTATGCAAGGCTTTGATTTTTTGCTGATTCAAGCACTAGGTTTGACATTGGAGCTTCTCATTTCATCTGAAATAATCACTTTTTACTTTGGAACAGTCTTTCATTTTTCACAGCACTATCTTCTGAAACAGTCCACTTTGTATGTATGAATCTGTTTTTCTCCAGATAACACAGAAACTAAAACTATTAGAAACAGGTTCCCATCTATTACTTTCTTGAGTGCATAGAGAAATACTAATTTTCAGCGGTGCCCATTCGGGGACTTTACTGATGTTTTTTTCCCCCCCTTTCAAAAAAAAGACAAAAAAGAGGAAGAAGGAAATACAGCTGTAGTCTAAATTGACTGTGCCAAATAAAACATTTCAATAGAAAAATGTAAAAGGCACATAGTTAATGTTAATAAAGCTGTCAGTAAAAACCCCGCTGCTGCAGGAGCTGTGCCCGAGCGGCGGCCGCGGCCGC
>NW_008625505.1:12997-21526 GCF_000691845.1 Merops nubicus | reverse complement strand
TGGGCACTGCCCCTGAGGGACACCCTACCCCTGAGGGGGTGTCACTGCCCATGAGGGACATCCCACCCCTGAGGAGATGTCACTCCCTAGAACAGACACCGCCCCTAAGGGGACAAACCAGCCCTGAGGGGGCCACATGGTTTTCTGTCAGGAGTTGAAATCTCCTCTGCTCGACGGTGTAGGTAAAAACATCAGGTCTATTCATGGCCATGATGAAAATGAAAGACAATGCAACAGCCAAGAGGCCTCCTGATCCTGATCCTCACTGTGACAGTCCCCAACACAACCACCTCCTGTGTTTTAGCAATGTCCATCTACCCTTCAGCCTTACGCCGCCACAGGAACAAAGACCTCCCTTCCAGCATGAGCTCAGATACTGTAAGGGGGCTGATGACGCAGTAACACCATTTCTGCTGGCAAGCACCAAGCAGCCCAATGATAGGCAAGGGAAGGCATGGTACTGCCTGGTGCCTGTGCAGGAGGAAAACACTGGCACCAGCTTTCTGCAAGCTGCGGGGATACGTTTGGAAAGGAGAAATGTCCTACCCCAAATCCTGCCGCAAAGCCAGAGATGAAGCCTGGGAGCCATGGCCTTTATGGTCCCAGCCTAATCCCCAGAACCACAACCCTCATCTTGCCAAGGCACACATGATTAGGGAATTTGAAAGGCAGAGAGGTCAAAGCTGGCTTGTCCCAGGTAAGATATTTTCTGTGGAGATACAGATGTGTTTAAGCTGCTGTCCAGGTGCCATCACAGCTGCAGTAAGCCAGTTGTCCTATTCAAAGGGAATTCCAAGGGGCACAAGCAGGCTTTTGGTGTGTGTAGGAGAAGAGCAATGAGCCTGTCCTATGAAAAGAGACCAGGACAGATCAGTATGGCTAGTATAACAAAATGAAAACAAAGACAAGATTACTCTGTCAAGGTATTGGGGAAGCTCCAGGGGGGAAAGTGTGTCAATTCCAAGGAAGGGACAGAGCTATCTTAAGCCAAATGGTAGCACAAGGACAGATTTTTAATAGGCCCTTAAAATGGGGCTTTTACCCCCATGGAGAATGTCAGGGGACAGATTCTAACTGCTGTCCCAGAGCAGACAGCAACCAGAGTAACAAGTGGAAAACTCCCATTTCAGGATGGAGAATCCTTGTGAAGACGGAAACACAAAGCTTTTTTTCATGTGTGGAACAGATAGACATAGTGACCAGGGAGTCCCCCTCCTGGCTCGAAAGCCATTATCAGTGAGAAGAAGGAAAGTGTGACCTAGAGAGAATTCCTCTGCTACAAACAGTGGTAAAGTTCTTTGGGCACCTCGGCTCAGGCATGATCCTCTTAGCTGCACCTCGCTCCAGTTGTTGGCAATATCCTAATCTTCATTCCACCTCTTTTCAGTGTGATTGGAGTTTACATGTCGTCATTTCCGGTGTTGACAGTGGGGAATCTTCCTTCCACTCAAAGTCCAGACATTCCTCTTGCTAGAGCCAGTTCTGAAATCTCTTAGGCACTGTACTAACCACAGAGTAAGAACTTCCCTGAGAGGTGGATGATCTAAACAAAAGGATTTACAACATCAGCACTCTAGAACTCCAGCAGAAAACTCCTGTCTGCAGTCTGAATGGTAGCTAGCACAATGGGCGGACTAGCTGCTAGAGAGGCTAATGGTTGCTGACCTTGCATCTTATCAGTCCAGATACACAAGGACTAGTGCCTGCCCGCTGTGGTCTTCACAAGAGCCTTCCTACAAATTCTTCCTTGCGAGATTCTTCTTTTGCTCGGATGTCCACAATATAAACTTGGAGGCAACGATCTTGTTGGCAGCATAGCTATTGGCTGTCAGGCTGTTACTATATCCTTGCACCTTCTGCAGATTTCATCCCTGCTGTGACAGGCAACTGGGTCATATGATGCTGGTCTTAAATTTATCAGCCTCCATGTCAGAACAAGTTTGGTTTCTTGCCACCACTAACTACTTTCAGGAGGTTTTCCCCAATTTTCCCTTCCCTAGTGGCTGCAGACCTGCTCCTAACACACCAGTGGCCCATGTACCCCAATCCACTTACACCCAGGCATTGCTGGAGTGCTCTTTTAAGCACCTTTTCTTCCATAGCATTTCCCCAGGACAGTTCTGTGCACAGCCTCCGTGTGGACCTCCTTCTAAAGTGGACGAGATAAATTTCCATATTTCCTCCTCCTGTGGCAGTTTGACTGTTGCTCAGATAATATTAGCTGTCCTTAAGTGCACCTGATAGGTTTTGAACATACTTTTCTTGAGCAAGAACAAACAGAATTAGGTATGCGTTTCCATAAAAGCACCTGCCCTCTGGAGAAAGTACCTTCCCTCAAAGTCATATCCCACAACTTTGACTCATGAGCCATGGTGGCTTTAACTATTCTGGCTGTGCCCTGCAGCTCTACCCTCTGCCTTGTGGCTGGAGGTGAGCACTCCCCTGGCAGAGCTAGCAGAAAGGAAGTGTGCACTGGCTGGCACATCTCGCTGTGGTTATACCATCTGTAATCTTGACCCCAAGCATGTACCATAGAGATTTGCAGTTTTGTTGTTCTCCTTTTTTTCAGTCCTCTGTTCCTAGACTGATGTTTAGATACGAAACTCTCTGAGATAGCCTCATGTTTCTATCCTGTCTGGTGCAGCACCTACCAAAAAGCTTCTAATCTCTGACTGGGACACGCATGAGAATTAGTTCATTTTCCAAACCTTGCTGCCCCCTTAGGGCTAATCACAGACTGTTAGTGTGGTAAATACCAACAATTTGTGTTTCTTACTACCACCAAAGCGGAGAGGAGAGGATGAGGAAAGTATGAACCAGTACATAAAGCACTTCAGAGACAAAGGAAGGGAATGGTCCTCTCATCTAAAAAAGTTTCCACCTGTGAGAAAGGGCAAATGGAGGATCTTGGTCTGCTTTAAAATGGGGCAGCAATATCTGGAATTGTTAGCCAAAACGTCTGTGTTCAGAGGGATGGAGAAAAAGGTGTAAAGAACAGTGGGACTGGCCTCAAGAGGCCTGTTAAAAGTGACAGCTAAGTGAACAATCACAAACATACCAAGTCAATGGCAGATCTGACTCAATTCCAGAATTTGGCTGGACCTCGTCTGATACACCACAGCCTGCACCATGCTGCCACCAATGCTATGGGATAGTTTTGCTCAAGCCAAAGTGGATCCACCGTTTTCTTGGCCAACACTATCAGCAGGCCCCAGCAGCCACTCCTTTGCTCGCTCCTGCAAACATCTCAGCACAAACTCTATAGGATGGGCCATAGCTTCAGCCTCCCCCCGCCCTTACTTCTCTACCAGCCATGAGACTTGCTGCAGAAGGAGCATTGTTTTTCCCCTGTTTCACAGTGGCTCCCCTTTGATGTTAATTGTTTGCAGGCAAAGTTTAGCGGAGAGCGTAGCTGTTCCCTGGTTCATCTGCTGGTTACTACTGAGCTGCCCAGACCAGTGGAGAAAATGCTTTGATGTTAATGGGCTGCAGACAATTTCACTTAACACTGAGCAGGGCCTGACATCTTGGAGGTAAGACTCTCAAGGCAGATTCTACAGCAAGTTTCTCCAACATCCGTTTTGCCATACAAATAGAAAATACTTCAGAAAGACATTAGAGCAGAAACCTGTCTTCTCACCCAGTCTTGCACCACACACAGTGTCGCAGCCCCAGAGATGCCAGAGGCAGGGGACTAGTGGGAATAAAAAATGGCCCCATTGAATTGCACGGCATTTATGGGATTCAGTGGAAGCATGATTTACTGCCTCACCCCCTAAACTACCTGCTTCTCTGCTTCCACAGAACAAATGCAGAGAAATGAGAGAAGTGGATGGGCTGTAAATTGCAAGAGACTGGTTCCTGTGTGGCTGGCGGTCATGGCAACTCCGTTCTGAAAGTGGCACCTTCTCCATCAGCACAGCAGATGTCTGAACGAAAGGGGCCAGCTGCAGTGAAGTGAGACCTGCACAGACAGCCTTGGACTATCCTCTTTCTTAAGTGGATATGCCAGGAAAACACTCTTCTGTAGAACTGCTACGGACAGCAGCATGCTGCCAAGTGCATGTAAAACTACAGGACAAAGTATATTTCCCATGTTACACAAACTCTGCTTCTATCCATGCACTGTGAGCTTTCGAAGGAAGCAGCTGGTGACCCAATCCTCTTGGTAGCCCCCAGCCAAGCAGAACCAAATGCAGACTATGTCCCATCAAGTAGAGCAATAAATAAGATCTCACTGAAGGTTAAGGGGAAACATGCCCTCTTCTGAGGAATGTGGCTTCATTCCAATATATTGCCTTTGTTAAATGATTTATCATAATAAGACAGAGATAATATCTCCTCAGTTTTCTCACCAGGACAGGATTGTTCCCTGCAGCAAAATCTGAATTAACAAAGTTAAAGCAAGACAAGCCAAGACCAAATGCTAGTCCCAGGCCCGTTGCAGGGAGGGGCTCACACGAATGTGTGTACTCCTTCCTACACAGAAATAAAACCTGACCACAGACCAAGGAGATTACACTGCAATTTGGAAAGTCTACTCAAGTCAGTGGGAAGAGACACAAAATTAACCTTTGATGAGGCATTCAAAGTTTGCTGTGCAGCAAAAGTCACTCTCCCAAAGGTCACTCCATCCAAGCTAAGCTTGTGGGATATGTTTGACACTATGGACCTCAACGGCACGTCCTGCAAGAGATGAGACTGGCAGACAAGAAGCTGTCGAGTCGTGGACAGCTCAGAGCAATGCAAGCCATGATCTGCAGGTAGTGGGAAGGGAAACACAATTTACACTGCTGGGCAGCAGTCTGCAACCCACTGTGGAGGGTATGGGATGGATGAAGAAGAGCAACAACTAGATTCCATTTTGAGAGGGTTTTATTGTCATGTGCAATAGCAGCTTCAGTAGAAACAGACAGACTCGGAGACTTGCCTGAAAACAAGAGAGATATTCATTAAGTTTAGGATTGATTTCAATGCACAAGACAAGGTGTTGTCAGTGATTGTAATGTTAATGTAAATGGAGAGCAATAGATTTGGAAGGTGAATAGGAATAATCTGGGGTTTACAGCAGGGAGTTTATCCCCGTTAAAGGAACAGGAAAGCCAGAGGCCTGAATAAATGGACTAGAAAAGATCACCTTTGTAATAAAAGGAAGGGTGTGTGCAGCAAGGTGAACACTAGGTCAACTTGTAACTGTTTTGAGGGGATGAGGAAACATTCACCTGAAACTAGGGCAGAGCTTTCACAGCCAAGCTATCTGCGGCAAATAGGACTTGAGATAGCTCTTTTATCTTTGTCAGAGGCTAAATGTATATAATGCTGTACCTTCAAAAGTCTCAGGATGGGTTTAAAAACAAAAATATCAGGAATGGGGATACTGTAGAAAGATCATAAATAAACCCCTTCATTTACACACCGATGCCCTCCAAATCCAAATAAATACATACAAAACCCTCAAGGTGGCAGTTGCTTATGAATACAACAACATATATTTTTCTACCCTGGATATGTCCAGAGGGTTTTGCAACTACCGTTAGAAAAGCAAAGCATGGGATTGCAAGATGTCTTTTCCTTAGGCTGCTGCTGGGCCTGCATCTGGTACCCCATGATCCAAAGAAAAGCTTACTCAGGTCAGTTCTGCACGGCCTGCTCCAGTGCCACTGTCCGTCGCACATACCAAGCACATCTCCTCTGTACGATGTGCACACTCACACGAGGCAGCACAGCTGGTCATACACCTGTGTGGTGGATGAGCCATTTTGCTGCTAAGGGAACAGATAACCAATGGGTTCTGCTTTTCCCCTACTTGAGCAGAGTCTTTCTTCTGTGCCACTGCTGACCATCAGGAAATTTGCAGGAACTTTATCAACTTTGGTCTGATTCAGTCAAATTTGCAAGGATGGTAACAATCTCGGTACAGTTCCAAAACTCTTAGCAAGGTGATTAGCAGATAACATGCTCCTGTGGGTGTTAGTTCATTAAGGAGCTTGACCAAAACCATAAATGCTGCAGAAAGAGGAAACAACAAAAGGTTAACTCAACCAAGCATGCATGTCATTCAGGCTTGGTGCATCCTGGGGGAGAAGTGAGGGGAACAGGCAGCTGTGCCCTACTAGCTTTCCACACCAGTAACCTGATGGGTGCAGTGTCCCCAGAATGAAGGATGCAAAGAGTTTGAGAAAAGGTTGCTCATGAAAGAGCCCCATATCTGACATGCTACAACAATAAGGGCAGCGCTCAAGAATGGCTTCAGATGTCGGTGTCCTGCACTCACAGCCATGTTCAAAACTGTACTCAACGTTAAATGTGTTTGTGGCCACTGCGAAGGGGTGAGGGAGGTGCTGAAGGCTCAGTGACAAGTGACCAATTGTGATAGAGCTTGCCCAAGAACTTTCAAGCCTGTCAGATATGAAGCCACTGAAACATTTGATGCAGTGTACAACCCTGCTGCTTAAACCGGCCTTGGTGATTAATAAGTGAAAAGTGGCAAATGTAGCGCCAGTTTCTGAAGAAAGATTGAGGAAGTTAGGAGGTGATTACCATACCCATCACCCTGGCAAGAACCACAGTATGGGTATGAAAAGCTGAATGTCTTCATAGACAGTAAGCTGACAACCAGCAATAACCAGAAAACACTTCTTGCTGTTACAGAAGATGGAGGGAGCACATGCAGCTAGAAAATATCTCTGCGCTTACTCCACGGTGATACAAGTTTTCTTTGTAGTTACAAACGTACCTTCAGCAAACTGAAAGAGGAGCTGGTTTAAGGAAGACATTTTCATGGAGCAAAGCTCAGAGCTAGACACTGAACATGTGATTTTTTTTTAATAAAAAACAACAACAACAAAACCCAAGTTGATGTAAAATCTGGTCTCATTTCAGTAGGAAGATGACTGCCAGAGCAGCAGCTCAAGATGTGAAGCCACAGAAAATTATTCAAGCTACTAGCACAGTATTTGTCCGGGTTCCAGAGAGGAGGAAAAAAAAATAAATTAAAAAAAAGGGGGAAGGGGAAGGGGGAAAAAGGAAAAGACTGGGATGTTGTTTAAACTACCATAGAGCCATTATATATTTACATGTACCTAAGTAACAATGAACATGTATTATAGACTACCTGATTAGAACAGCAGAATGAAAAACAGCCAGAGGACTTTAAGAGGTTGTCAGAGGGGAAAATACAATGATAACGGGAGATATTAATTACCCCCATATAGAACAGGTAGATATCATGTCGAAGAATGATGCAAAGACTGTATTTTTAGTCCTGATAAATGAATAGTTCTCAGAATGACCACTCAGAGGAGCCAAGTGGAGGTTGAAGTCTTGATTTAGTCACGAGTGGTACATAGCAGGGAGTTTGAAATGCAATAGTGAACACTCACTTTGTCATAACAAATACAATGTGCTCAAATTCAATATTACTACAGGAAAGGAAAAAGCAAGAGTACACTCCAGTGCAATGTAACTTAAAAGGGAGATGGGTATATTCTCCTTCAAAAGGGCATAAGTATAAAAGTCAGGAGAGTAATTAAGAAGAATTTCAAAGTAGCTGATAAAAGGACAAAATGCTTGCAAGGGCATTGAGACCCTGTATTTAAAGCTTTAAATATGCCATCACTCAAAATATACTAACAACAACAACAACAACAACAAATCTTCAAGTCTGGCACAGTTAAAGAGCTGAGCAAAGAAGACATTTAGAAGTAAAAAGACATCCTTCAAAAAGTATGTTATGGCCAAAGAAGTACAGAAAAATCCCAAATTCTGCCAAGTTAAATTAAAAAACAAAACAAAAAACAACCCACCACAAAAAAAAAAAAAAAAAGAAAAAAAAAAAAACCAAAAACAATCAACGCATTTAGGCCAGCCAAAATAGTTTTTGAACAGCAGCTTGCCAAAACATGAAGATTACTAATAAAAACGTTTTACACAGTAGGAGGAAGCCTACAGGGACTCAGAGGCCCAACAGAGAGCTTTAAGGGAAGAAGTCAAGAAAAATGAACTTGACTAGAGGCTACTGTCACCAGACACAGTTGTGCACATCCAAATGTTTTTTGGTCGGTATTGTGTATCCTGCACCCAGCTCCCAGGCAGCTGTGGTTTAGCAGGAATGGGTATATGTGGAACTCCTAGTGGAGCTTGGGACTAGCTTCGTAATTGCCTCACTGCATTATAGGCCTTCCAGCAGGCTGAAGAAAATACCGCTGAAATAATAAGGTGGTGACTGATGGTTTCAGACTGGATTTCAGTCCCTGTTAACTCACAGACGTTTTGTTAATAGATGACACTGAAGTGAATAGTCAAATGGGAAGCACCGAGGTCTGAGGAATTAGCCGCTAGTCAAAGCACCACTAGAGAGAGGCAGCGAAGACAAAACTGAGCCCAGCCTCTGATTCTGCGAGGGGTTACTGCTTCACCAGCCTTGCTCTAACATAGTGATGTTTGGAAATGTTGATAGAGATGGGGATTAGGAGAACAGCTGTCCATAGCACTAAGTGGTTTTGGCTGCTGGCACCTCTTTACCTGGAA
>NW_008625505.1:6533-12987 GCF_000691845.1 Merops nubicus | reverse complement strand
GCTACTGGCGCTCCAGAGATCCTGTCCTTCTCTGACCTGTTCCTTTTATCCAGGACGTTAATAGCATTGCCTTTTGCCTTCTCTGGACTCTGCCTCCACCAGCATCAATGTGACTCTTGACTTATTCATTTTCCCCCAGTGGCAGCTACAGTTCACAGCCAGATATATCCTGCAAGTCTCTTCGCTCACATGACATCGTAGGCAGCACTCACCCTTGTCCACTGGTGAAAATGGACTGGACTGGGATCTAACTGACCAGTAGCCAGGCTTCAAAGCCTGTAAGAGCCCATAGTCTGAACTAGTTTCTCATGCATTGTACCATGTGTTTTCCTAAAGGTTATGATCTTCTGTTTTACACTTAAACTGCCTTTTTTTTTTTTTTTAAAGCAGTTAAGTACTTTGCCTACATGCTAAGTCCACCCTTCGGTCTGGGAAGATCTGATACACAGACATTGTTTAGTCTGCACATCTTCATTGCACAATACTGCAAGTGTCCCGTGTGCCCTTCATGAGACCTGTGATGGACTACAGACATCTTGCTTGTTAGCCTTGTCAGGCCATTTGAATGATGCTGTCAAGCATGTCCACTTTTGGGCTGCATGGCTAGAGCTATAAAACTTCCATTTTCTAAGCCTGTGCAGCATTGTTCTAGCAAATGTGGTATTCGGGAATCCCTTTGCCCCTGGGTACTTGAAGGAGAGCTTCTTTATTTAGGGACAAGGTCCCACTGTCTCCAGGTAACAGAGAATGTATATTTTTTGCTGATTCTCTACATACTTCTTGCCTCTAAAAATAAGCTATTTAAAGATGCAGTTTCTAATATTCACCAGTTCACCTGGGAACAGAGCTCATACACAATATTGATATTGTACACAATTTCACAGCCTTGTAGCTCACCCATTGACTAAGTCTTCTAGCTACACTCAGTTTATCTTAATGTTTTCACATGGACTTGTGGGTCTCCCTTGAATTAAGCCAGGAGGTGTTACATCCACTTGTACTAGCAGCATTGTCTCCTAAGGCTCAGTTGTCACTTAACCAGAATCTTCTGAGGTTAAACTAGAAACACCATGTCCTTTTTCTCCCTCCCCCCTTCCCGGTACAGGTTCTGAGATTTTTGTGTCAGCTTTGGCCATGGGTTTTATAGGCTCCTCCTGAAGTTCTGCCATGTGCTGTGGTCACATCAGGCAAGCCAGAACTTTGGCATAGTGTCAGTATGATGAACCATGAGGATGGTGCACCACAGCGTGTGCTGGGACGCTCGTCGGAGGCAGAGCGTGCTGCCTGGAACTGAGCCACAGAGATAAGCACACGTGGAAGCTGGCTGGGAGCACCCGGGCAGTAGGAGGAGAGCAGGAAGTTGTGAAACACTCCTAGTAAAACAGGTCATTGTAAGGACATAAAAGGGGATGGCTTGGATAAGATATGTCCTGGGGAGGTGTGAGGAAGGGTGGTAAAAAGGGCACTGCACAGGTATTCTCAGCGGTTGGCTACAGACATGCCAGATGCAGCCTTGAGTATAAACTGTGCTGTCTCTAAGGCTACAAGAAGAATAAAGAGTAG
Source organism: Merops nubicus (assembly GCF_000691845.1). Taxonomy (NCBI): domain Eukaryota; kingdom Metazoa; phylum Chordata; class Aves; order Coraciiformes; family Meropidae; genus Merops; species Merops nubicus. Next base: position 11,424 of record NW_008625505.1, on the reverse strand, counting down.
AAATTGAGCAATTACAAAATCCTTTAATTTCCCAGTGAATGCCAGGCAATAAACAGCACCAGAGTAGCAGGGCTCGGGTATCCTCTGACAAGACAGAAAGCAAATTTCCATGTTGATTCATTGTAATGTAGAACACAACATTATTTTAAACATTGTTATAGTGAGTGGTGAGATTGCTCTATCAGGAAGGTAACAGACCTGCAAGGAGGAGCAGGCACCCAGTGTGCACAGAGCCTGTAAGGAGAGAGGTGGGGGAAGAGGAGACACGAGCCAGCTGCGATCAAACCCCGAAAGTCATTTTTTATGCTGTCTCAGTAAAGGTGATTACGAGGACACAGGGAGCAATGAGATATCTAATGAAACAGGAAGAGGGCAACAGAAATTATACTTAGATGAGGCTGTCAATTTCTTAGACTAAAGCACTCAATTCAGAGTTAAGGATGATGCACTACGAACCAGGAGAAACTGCTGCTAAAGGTGAAGATGAGCCCCAAGGTTGGTAAGGAGATGCAGGACAGACTGCCCAAGCTGTACCCAAACCAAGCACAACCAGGCTACAGGAAGGATATTAACTGTGTATCTCAGGAATGAATTCAGGTTCGGAAAGCCAAGTGTGAGGTCCCAAAATGTGGAGGCAGGGCAGATCTTGAATGGATTGCAAGGGCTGAGAGAAGTAGTTCCTCAGAAAGGAAGAAGTGGACCTTGACCTTACCAAGGGGTGTGGGAAGTAGGGTGAAATGTAACAGCAGAAAAGGCAAGCTAAAATACTTGGGGATCAGCAGTAAGGACACCGGCTATAAACTGATGAAATGGAGGCACCAAAGAAATAAAAAGACCTTACTGCACTTGAAGAATGAATGTGAAGCAGCAGCGATGCTTCTGTGAAAAAGGAACGGCATGATGCTAGGATGCATCAGGCAAGTTATTTTTAGCAGAGACAGAAACATTATTGCCATTGCGCAAGGCATTGTGAGACTTCTTCCAGAACATCCTTGTAGCTCTGCATACAGGAAGGATGAATTTCCACTGCACAAAGAAAAACAGTTTGGATACAGAGACAAACAAACACCAGCTGATGAAGAGCTACTAAAAGAGTTTAGTTTAGTAGCTCTATGTGGCTTGTTCTGGCCACATAGAGACTGAGAGGGGACAAACATATTTCTGAAGAACTGCTGAAAGAAAATCATAAATAAGAAAAAATGCTAAGAAAACATTTAAGATCTACAATAATAGCATAAAATAATGAATGTTTAGATGAGGAACTGGAGAGTTCCTAGCCCTGCCAGGAGTGAAGTTCTAGACCAGCTTTCCAGGAAGGGTAACAGGGCAGAGAAGCACAGATCAATTTAATGTACAGTTTGACAGAACTCCCTCCATAAACTTGTAAATGGAGGAGCCCTGAAGATGGGCAGTTCAGCCTAGGACACAGATCCTCGCTGGTCAAGGAGTCAGCAGCACTGTTGTTTGGAGGAGATCCTGCCTCAACCCCAGGCTTCTAGGTTTCTCCTCTCACTGTGAAGATGAAGAACAAAAAATTTCCCCCCTTGATTTGCTTCTAAAGGTACTGAGGTTTTCCTTCTTCTGGAGCACTAAGGACAAGCTCTAGGCCTCCTGCAAGGGTGCAGCCAGCATCACAGTCCCAGAGGTCTGCTCACACGTTAGGCTTAATGGTATTGCGAGATTAGGGTCAGGAGGGAATTTTCCTGGATTGACAGAAAAAAAACTGTAGTTGCAATTTTTGTGTGATTTTGGATTTTTTTTTTCCCACTTCTCCAAGTTCAAGTCTCCTTTCTAGATCCATTTTTTTTTTTTTCCCCACAAATTCTCTTCCACCACCAGGCTGCAGACCTGATGGTGCCTTAACCTCCCTTCCTTGCTTCCTGTGGCACTTTACAACTGGAGCTTTCTTTTTTCCCTGAGAGGAGTCAGGAAGCATTCTCAGCACCTGGCTGGTGGGATGACTGGTGCAGGCATCCAGTTTAGAAGCACCAGCAGGACATTCATTTACTCCCAACTGCAGGACACTTGACTGTGGGGTGACCCTGGAGTACTGCCCCAGTGTGAACACAAGTATGCGTGATAACTGGAAAAGCAGTTAACCCAGTGGGAATTAACCCAGGCTCTCAGCTGTACAAGCACAGATTTAAAGCACGCACAACCACTGGCTGGCCTCCAGGACTTGCTTGCAGGCAGGCAGGAATTTGGGACAAGGGATGTGCTAGAGAGCAGAGAAGATGTGAGAGTGAGTGAGCCCCAAACCTGCAGGCTTTGGATGCCTTAGTGGGATGAGCATCTCTCCCTGCTCCCCCATCTCAGGAGCTCCTCTGAGCCTATACTTCCAGTGACCCCAGCCCCAAAATCCCACAGCCCCTCTCTGCAGGTACACCAAAGCTGGGTACCCCTGTGAGGCTCCCAGTGCTGGAGGCCCAGGCTGGGGAGCCACAGACATGACACAGCAGCAGCCTCTGCTTTGGGCCAGGACCTCCGAGCTCTTGGATGTCGGTCTGAACTTCAAGGACTGGTGGCCCCAAGGAAGGGAATGGGTGCAAACAGCAAGGAGCACTGCATAGCCACGTTCGTGCCTGGCACCTCTCCCCACCGGGGTCCCCGTCAGCTTTCAGGATGAGCACACTGAAAGTCTTAAGCATGAACATCCTAAGTGTGGAAAAGCATACCCACCTCATGGCAATGTGGGTGCTCAGCACCTGGCAGCATCCAACTACAAGGTCCAAGAATAACCTTTCCCAAGAAGGGGCTCTGCTGTTGCTGGGGAAACACTGAGCTCTGCAAAGCAACAGGGACAAGGACTGTGCAGCCTCCAGCCCTGGGCAGGGGTGTGCAAGGAGCACAGCCATCAATTTCTCCTGTTGCACTGTTGCCTTTTGCACATGAGGTCCAAACCAGCTTATGCACAGAGAGTAGACCTCTCATCCTCTAGTTTTTACCCATGACAAAAGACCACCCTGGACACCCTTCTAGCTGCTTTCTAGCTTGGAGATCATATTTAGGATATATTAATGCAAGAGGGAATGAGAAAAGGACAAGAAAGGTGTGAAATCAGAACCAGTCCCTTGGAAGTTTGTTCCAGTAGAAGAGTGCAGACAGCTGGGCCTGGTGCAGGGAGTGTTAGGGACAACAGGAGTCTGCAGCAGGAACAGAAAGGGAAAGGTTGAGAGTGCCTTGAAGAGAGAAAGAGAGTGAAAACCCCAGCTCCACTTAGTGACCTCTAAGAAAACAGCCCCTGTGTAGCCCCCAGCTGTGAGCTGCTGCATCTCAGGGCAGAGCCACTCACATAAGGCAGCAAAAGATGCTGTGACTTGTAGGAGGAAGGCTGGCTGTCTTACATGCACCATAGGCCTTGGGTGTATATTTGCTTCCAACACCAGGAGCTGGGGTCCCTACAAAGCCCCAGCTCTGCCCCTCACCTCTGGCAGAGGAAGCCCCCATGGGTACCATTGATGCCAGTGGGGCACAGGCCCTGCGTGAGCTGCACCTTGGCCTCTTCCAAAGGGCACCCGCGAAGTGAGGACTATTCTGGGCCAGCGATGCAGCCATCAGGGGGACTTACCTGTTGGTCTGCGCAGAGGAGAGCCAAGTCATGGCTCTGCCTTGCTCCAGGTCCAAGCTCCCAAACTGGGCTGTCTGCAGCACATCAGAGCGGTCCAGCTGGCACCGGGGAGGCACACAGAGCTGCCTGCCATTGAGCCAGGGGCTGTCCACACACACAACTACTCCTGAGCCAAAGGCAGGCTCAGGGCATGCAGCCATGCTGCCCTGCTGCTGTGACAGCTAAGTCAGCCCTGTGGCTGCAGCTGGCTGCAGGGCTGAGCCAGGGATGGGCTCCATGTGCTGCTCTCCACCTCCGCCGCTCTCCTGCCTCCTCTGCGCCGGCGCCTCTGCCACGGCTGGGCGGCAGGAAAACCCTTCCCTGCAGCTCTCACCCCCTCCACAACAGACCTTAAATCAATAAGCCCAGAACACAGGGCCAGGTTATTGCTAACGGAAACCATTAAACTGTAATACGGGGGGGATAAAGCCAGCCTCTAACACTTGAAAGATTTATAGGCCACAACAGTAGGGTGTTAATTCTTTTGGCAACACAAACACTTTCGCACCCTCTACCTTTCCTCACCCACAGGAGCGAGAAGAGGGGACCATGTGCAGCCTGGCTCCAGGAGTGGAGGGACACAGCCTTGTTTGCACTGTGGCCAGCAGCACACATCTGGGGTGACACTGTGCTCCCAGGGCTGCCCAAATGCACATGCTTCCCCAGGGGCTGTTCTGCTAGGAAACATGCCCCATGCCCAGCTCCAGCTTCCCTCTGACACTCCCAGCTCCCACCTGCCTCCACAGCTGCAGCAGAGGTTCAAGGAAAAGTGAAGAAACTTCCAGACCAGTTCTTGGGCACACAAGCCCTTCCTCAGACCCAAATCAGCCTGCAGCTTGCAAGTCTTTTTGCAGGCACTCTCCCTGCAACACTCGCTGGGATCCACACGGGCTGAGCGCTGCTGGGGCAGCTCAGGGTCTGGGAACGTCCAGCGTGAGAGCTGCAGCAAAGTGGGCTTGCATGGACTCCCAAAAAGGGACACCCATACCCTCCCCCTCAAGTCCCTGCCAGGCCCTGGCTTTCCCCCCGTCCTCTTGCATCTTCCTGCCAAGCCAACATCCCTGGCAAGAGCTGTCTTACTGATTGACAGTCCCCTGCCCACCTTCCCCCTCCAGCCTGCTCACACCTTGGCCTGCAGCTGCCTCCTCGGACCCTCCCTTGTGCAAAGTCCAGGCCCAGGCAGGAGAGGACAGGGTGGGAGTTCACCCCACTAGCAGCCTCCCCACACCCCACATACCCAGCATACTGCCATGGCCTCCCTGGGCAGAGCTATGGAGCAGCAGG
>NW_008625505.1:2119-6504 GCF_000691845.1 Merops nubicus | reverse complement strand
TCCATCCTGGGGACAAGTGGGCTGCAGCCACTGTGCTAATCCCAGACTACAGGGTTGCAGCAGCATGCCCCAGGCACACCCCCAGAAGTCCTTGCAGGCCCAAGCATGAGACAAGTGGCAGCATCAGCTTGGCTTACTCCCCCACCCTGCACCACGCCTGCTGGACACCCCACCCTGGGTTTATTGCTGCTATTTCCCTTCCTGCTCTCCTACTAGAGAAGTGGGCTCTGCCACCATCAAGCAAGGGGTCTGGGGGGACTTTGACAAGCTCCCTCCCACCCCAGGCACTGTAAGGAGCCCTGGGGGGGATCCATCCACTGCCCATCCTTTCCATCCACACTCCTCCAGCTCTGCAGAGCCCAGCTGGGCAGCTGTAGTATCCCCTACCCCAGAGTGTGCTGAGAGGGAACCCAACCAGGCACCACTGCACCCTGACCAACCCTGTTCCAGTCCTGAAGTCAGGATGCTTGATGTCATCTCAGGGTTCCCAGCAGCACTGCCAGCTCAGCTGCACTCAGAGCCTGGGGATCCCCAGGGTTGTCCCAGCCCACAGCAGGACTTTTCTTTGGCTGCCAGCACAAGGGTGGGTGCAGGGCCCTGGCACTGCTGGATCAGGGTGAGGTGTATAGAAGATGCTCGTCAGCAGGCCCAAGCCCTGAAGTACAGAAGGCTTTTTTTGCCTTTTGTATTTGATTATAAAAACTGTGTGGGATCACCCTTCTCCTCCGTGAGCTGCAGCGCACTGTGGGGGTCTGGACAGGCACCCTACGTCCCCTCCCCGTCACTGTCCACCCTTCCTCTGCCAAGCTCTATCCTGCTGGGTTCTGTCCACCGCAGGTGCCTATAACTTCTCTGCAGTCACACCCACACTTCTCCCTCAGGGATACCCAGAGATGAGATGTCAGACACCTCTCTCCTTCTGGCAAGCTGGAGCAAACCCAATGGGGGACAAGCAGTTGCGCATGCTGCCCTCGGGGCGGGCAGACCCCTGCCAAGGGGCTGAGCGCCCTGTACCCCAGTCCACAGCGGGGAGCAGTGGTGGAGGAGGATCTTGCACTGCCCCCCCGTGGCCACCACGGGAGATGCAGGTGGCCGCAAATCCCAGCTGGGTGCCTTTGCTTTTGTTCGCTCCAGCAAAGCCCGAGAGAGGCAGTCCTCAAAGAGGTGTTCACCCCGTGCCAGGCCATCTGTGGCCCAGACCCCTCAGAGTGATTTGGTGACCCCAGTCCTGCCCCACCTTCCCCGGACCCCCGACTCCTGCACCCAGACCCCAACCTGTGCTACCTCTGATGGGGCCAGACCCTAGCACAGAGTCCCAGGGTCCCACGGTGCACAGCCTGAGCCCACGCCTGGGAACGGCCCACATGAAAGAGCAGACGAGGCAGCGCTGCTGTTTGGGCATCCACATTTATTTCACGGCTGAGGCAAGCCTGGGGCTGCCATTCACAGGGGCCCCTCTAGTCAAGGCAATGACCCGTCCTCCTTAAATACCGGTTATAAAACGAATTTCTTTTTTTTCCTTTTTCTTTTTCTTAAAAACCCCATCTCCCCCTCTCTCTCTCCCCTCTCCATACTTTTTTGTCTTTTGTATTTGAGTATAAAAGTGGGGGCGGGTGCTCCGCCTCGCCTGCTGCTACCTCCGCAGGTTGCGCTGTGCCTGCCGCAGCAGCGTGTCGAAGTCCAGGGAGTCAAACTTGCTCTTCACAGGGGCCGGGTCGAAATCCTCCCGGTTTGAGTCTGGAAGACACAGGGAGAGGCTGCCTGGAGCCATGGTGACACTGGCCACAGTTCTGGCCATCCCCACAGCAACTTCTCCCCATCTCGCTTCGCATGCCAACCTCTAGACCCAGAGCTGAGCTGGCTGAGGACCGGACATGGCCTCCATCCCAGCGCTGGAGGGATGGGGAGCCCCTGTCCAACCTCCCCTCAGGGCAGGGCTATCCCTGGGCATGGCCCTGTCCGGTCAAGTCTGAAGGACCCCAAGGATGGGGACCCCAACAGCTCTGGGAAGGAGAGAGGATGCAGGGTGCCACCTCCCGAATCAGGGTCTGCGTGACTCACCCAAGTCGGCATAGTTCCTCCTGCAGAACTGCCGGCGGCCGCCGAAGCACAGGTCGAAGGGCTGCTCATCCGGGCGCCGCAGCTTGTGCCCACTCTCGATGGCAGCAAAGGCTTCCTCGGCATAGCGGTAGGTGACAAAGCCGTAGTTGTCCCTGGCGACAGAGAAGAAGGAAGGAGATGAGCAGCAGCACGGTATGTTCGTCCCTCCTCGGTCTGCACCGTCGCCTTGAGGAATGGGAAAAAGTCCGAGAGGAGGCAGCACGCCGGCCCCCGCCCCCGCAGCGCTTACCCCTCGGAGCGGAAGTGCAGCGTGCACTCCTCGATGTCCCCGAACACGGAGAAGCGGTGCCGCAGCTCCGACCGCGTCATCCTGCTGGGGATCTTGCCAATGAACACCACTCGCCGCTCCTCCTGCGGGCAGGGATGCGCCGGCCCGTGAGAGGGAACGGGGGGCACTTGGTGTCTCCGAGCCCTCCCAGTGAGCAGGACCCCTCGCTCAGAGCACCCTTCCTGCATCGCCACCCACAACACCGTGCCCTGGGCAGAGCCTCCCAGCAACGCTGCAACCCCATGGCTTGCTGGGGTGATGAAAGGGATGTGAACGTCCAGATCTCCAGCCCCAGCTTCCCAGCCCACCACCACTCACTATTGCACGTTCCTTCTGGAGGATCCTCTGCCTTTGGTAGTGGTCCTGTGCATCGTAACTGTATCTGGCGGGGCAGAAACCGGACTTGTAAGATACAGGGTCATGGTGGGATGTAGAATAGTGTGATCCCAGATGCAGGGGAGATACTGAAGGAGCGGGTCCACCCCTGCCCGGGACACAGGAGGCCAGATGGGCTGGGGGAGCTCACACTCCTGCACGCTCACCTTCTCCACCTGTTACTCCTCCTGCGGGGTGAGGGGGAGCGGGACTGGCTGCGGGACGTGGACCTGGATGAGTAGGAGGATGCCGATGACGAGGATGAGGACCTGTCCCGGGACCTGCCACATGAACCACAGCTGGAACGGGAGGAGGAGCTGTGCGAACATCTTGAGCGGTACCTAGGGGAAGGAGAGACACAGCTCAGCGACACGTCCTTCCCATACCCAACACCGTGAGGCTCCAGAGAAGAAAAGGCCCTTCACCCTCCTCACGGTACCCAGCAGAACCCATCCCTAGGGTGGGCTGGGTTATGGAAACCTCCACCCATTTGCTGGGGCAGTAACGACACTAAAGAGATGTTGCCCTATTTGGCTCCAAACACCACAGCAAAAAGGGAGCAGGCTCACAACAGGTACAGCCCCTGAAGAGCAAGAAGTAGTCACAAAGGAACCATGCAGCACATGGCTGTGACCAGGCAAGGGCCCAGGAGGGGCCGTGCTGAGACCCACATGGTGCACAGTATGACACTGGAGCCACCACACCCGCACAGCACTGAACAGCTATGCAAATGGAGACCATACGTGTCCCTGAACACACCAAGGCCCTTTTCAGCTCCAGCCTCCACACCTGCTGACCACCAATGGAAGGGCCTTAGCTGGACAAGCCCTTCATGCCCAGTGACCTAGGATGTCTCCAGATGTGGCTGAACATGCAGCAAAGGGTGGATGAGGTATCCCTTGCCAGCTCTGGTGCCTCACACCCAGCTGGGATAAGCTGTGCATTGTTTGGATGCACAAGGACTCCAAAAGAAATGCAGCCCACAGAGACCAAGCTGCCCCACTTTCCTACACAGCCACCTCCACAAGGAGTGTGGAGAATCCCCAAGGCAGCCAAGGCAGACAGGTTTTTCTCTGCTTGCCTCCAGCGGCTCCCTGTGGCTCCTTCTCATTTCTACATCTAGGGCTGCACCAGTTCCACAGCACAAACACCAACACCTGCGATAATTCTCCAGAAAGCATCCGAAAGCCGAGGTGCAGCCAAGGACTCACGCCATGGTCTTCCAGGAGGAGTAAGGAAGCCTGGCTCAGTGGTGGCTTTGCAGGCACACCTGTGCCCAGATGTGGGGTTCAGCCAGACACCCACTGGCAGGGTGTTGCAGCAGCTCCCACGGTCTCTGCAAGCCAGGCACCCCTTCAGAAGGGCCACAAGGACAGAAAGATCAAATACAGCCATTAAGTAGGTCCATAAAGAGGTGTCTGGGCATCCTCACAGAAGGCTGGCCACCAGGCAATCACCCAAAGAGCAAGCAGACAGACTCTCCCCCGCCTACCTTCGCCATCGCTTGGGCGGTGGGGAGAACGACCGTGACCGCGATCGGGAAGAGGAGGAAGAAGATGAAGACGAGGACTCGCTAGCTCCATCTGAACTGGAGCTGAAAGAACGGCTGGCACGGCTCCGG
>NW_008625505.1:0-2095 GCF_000691845.1 Merops nubicus | reverse complement strand
CCAGCTGCCAGCAGAGGGGCTGGGCGAGTCCTGGGGTCTCCGGTAGCAGCGCAGGGACCTCTTGGCAGCAGCACGGCTGGGCTGGGCACTGGGAATCTGCAGCTCCTGGTCCCGGCAGGGAGATGCAGCTGGAGACAGAAGCACTGAGGTGGGGGGGCTGCTGCACCTGGCAGTGGCCTTGTCAGGGATGCTAGTCCGATAATCCAGGGGGGCTGGGCAAGGCGTCCCCAGGGGCTCCTGGCTGGGCTCCACGGTGGTGGTGGGGGACGGCAAGGTGGGCTTGGGCTGGTCCAGCATCCGTTTGGTTAAGGAGGAGATTGGCTTGATAGTGATGTCCCAGTGGTGTTTGACGTTCCAGCGGGAGCCGCCCTCAGCAGGGGGCTGCATGCCAGGGCTGCTGTTGTTGCTCTCCGGCCACACTGCACCCGGGATGCAGTAGTCATGGTCTCCCGAGCAGACGTGGCTGGGGGCCGAGCTGGTGTGGGCTGGTGCCAGGCTCTTCCCCTGAAGCCTGCTTGGAGGCAGCACCTTGGCTTTCACCGGCCTGATCGTCTTCTGGGGCCCTTCCTGGGGTGTTGACGCAGGTGACTTGGCCTGGGCCAGCAGCGAGACGGCAGGCAATGGCTTCCAGTCAGGCCTGCAAGAGCACCAGAGGGCTTTCAGGAGCAGTCCTTCGCTGCAGCCCACCCAGCTGGCTGCATCTCCATCCCAGCCCAGCTGCCGTCAGGCCCTGGGGTCTCCCTCAGCCCCACAACAGCCCTTCCAGGACTCAGAGGGCTCCCCCGCCTTGCCCTGGGCATTACCTGCCACGTTGGCCAGCTCAGAGGCCTGCAGGTTGTCCAAGGGCTTCCTGTCCTGCTGGGTCTCAGGTCTGAGAAGGGGGAATGAGCTTTGTCAAATGTGGCAGCCGAAGCCCAGCCTCAGTCCCCATGTCTGGGGCACCCACCCGAGCTGCCCCACTGGTCAGAATTCGAGGAGTTTCAATGATGGAAATTCCAGAGCCTGGTCATGCCCATGACTGCTCCCCCCCATTTTTTCCATCCTTGATGCCAGCTCTGGCCCCCAGCCCAGCAAGGAGCTCAGTCCCTCCAGGGCCAGTGGACACAGCCCCCAGCAGAGTTTGGACCCTGCCAGGACTCTGAGCTGCCCTGTGCCCCTGCTGAAGACCTGGCTCAGCCCTCTGCCAGACTCCACGCTGGGGCACCCCCTGCTATGGTCTTAGTACTCACCCCAAGCTCCCTGCTGGCTGCTTCTCCTCAGGGGGCTGCACGGGAGCAGCCTTCTCTTTCTTGGCTGCAAAGAGAGCAGGCGGGTGAGGGTGGCAAGAGCCTGGGGCTGGAGGGCAGGGGACAGACCCTGGGTGTGGGGAGACACACAGAGCACCTGGGGCACAGCCAGGGAGAGGTGTCACAGAACCCCCAGCCCAGCTCTCTGCAGAGAGGAGCTGTGTATGACCCCCTTCCCAGGCTCTTCACCATCCCCTTGGCTACCCTGGAGACACCCAGGCACTTTCAAAGGCCAAGAAGGAGATGGGGGCAGAAACATCCCTTGGACATTGCACCTGGACAGGGTAACACCAGCCCACAGCCAGCAGCATCCCAACCCCAGCCCCATCCCAGGGAGGGCAGGCAGCCCAGAGGCCGGCGTGGCACCGAGGGAGGGAGCCCCAATGGGGACAGCACATCGCATCCACACCTTCAGACTTCTCAAACTGCTCCAGCAGGCTGGACAGGTCGGTAGCTTCGATCCCTGGGCCAGGGAGAAAGAACAGCAAGTCAGGTCACCCAAAACCCTCCTGGCACCACACAGATACACCCCAGCCCCATCCTCTCCTAGCATCAGCCTTCCCAGGTGACAGGGCGAGCAGTGGGGAGAAGCAGCAGCAGAGCTTGCAGCAGCTCCATGTCTCTCGCAGCAAGGGCAGGAGCACCGAGCTCCGCAGCCCCACAAGGTACCAGTTTGGGCACAGTCAGCCTGAACCACCCACTGGAGGCGATGTCCCGGCAGAGTGCTGGGAAGAGACCGCAAACCCGCGGGCACAGCTTTGCCACCCTCCTCCCTAGGAGCGCCAGGATCCGGTCCCGCTACCGCAGCT
>NW_008625504.1:0-1001 GCF_000691845.1 Merops nubicus | reverse complement strand
CGCAGCGCCCTGCAGCCCGCGCTCAGCACCGCGCAGGATGTGCCCCGCGCCCAGCATCCTGCCCCCTGTGCCCTGCACCCAGCACCCCCGAGAGCGCACCCTGCGCTCAGCACCCTGCACCCCGCACCCAGCACCCCTCAGAAGGCACCTTGCACCCTGCAAAAGGCACCCTGCACCCCACACACAGCACCCTGCTGAATGTGGACTTCACCCCACACCCAGCACCCTGATAGCCTGCACCCAGCACCCCGCAGAATGCATCCTGCAGAATGCACCCTGCAGAATGCACCCAGCACCCTGCACCCTCATACCCCACAGAATGCCCCCTGCATCCAGCACCCTGCACCCAGCACCCTGCTGAATCTGGCCTATACACTGCAGCCTGTTATCCCACACCCAGCACCACGCAGAGTGTGCCCTGCTCCCCATGTGCTGACACCCCAATGCACCCAGCACCCTCCTCTGCTCCATCAACTGTGCACCCCACAGGATGAACCCAGCACCCTGCACTCCTCAGAACTTACCCTGACAGTCTGCACCCAGCACCCCACCCTGCAGATCCTGCACCCCACACCCTGCACTGTGCACCCTGCAGAATGCACTCCACATCCTGCACTGTGCACCCTGCAGAATGCACCCTGCACCCCACATACCCTGCACCCCACATACCCTGTACCCCACATAACCTGCACCGTGCAGGATGCACCCTACAACCTGGACCCCACATCTTGCCCCATGCACTGTAGACCCTGCACCCTGCCCCTCGCAGAATGCACCCTGCACCCCACATCCATGCACCTCACATGACCTGCACACACATTCTGCACCCTGCAGAGTACACCCCACGACCTGCACCCCACATCATGCCCCCTGCACCCTGCAGGATGCACCCTACACCCCGCACCCCTCACTGTGCCCCCGGTACTGCACAGCTCCTGCTGCGCACTGGGCACCCTGTGCTGGGCGCCGTGCACCCAGCACACCCCACACCCCACATCCCC
>NW_008625503.1:30470-41671 GCF_000691845.1 Merops nubicus | reverse complement strand
TTGTTCTAATACTTCAAATTCTTCAAACTTCAGTGCTGTCTTCCAGCAGTGTTTAGTGGCAGTGGAGTGCATTTTAGTTTGTTGCCATATTGTTTTCAGTGTACTATCTCAGCATTTTTTACCCTGGCAGGAAGAAAATTGTTTCCCTGATGGTATGTGATTTTTTGTCTTTCATTATTACCTAAGAAACTTGAAGAGAAGGCTTCTAGACAGTGTATCACTAGGTTTAGAGTCAAGTCTAGTTAAAGTGGACCAACTTATTTTCAAGCCACTGCTTTTAGGGGTTCTCCAAAAGACTTATAAGAGTAGTGTAATAATAATTTTCAGATGAGTAAGTGGGAAAAGAGCTGGGAATATCTGCCAAAGGATGGTAGCATCATATGACAGGTAACTTCCAGTGCTTCCAGATGAACTTAATATAGATTTTTTTCATTTGAATGATAGTTGAATCATTTTTACTTTCAACTCTATACTTGTTCCATTAAAAAAAAAAAAAAAAGAGGGAGGAAAAGCAATTACAGTAATGTGGGTCATTGAAAGAAGATGCCAGTTAAAAGTATTCTGAGAGCATGCTAGAAGTATAATTTGGTTTGGGGGTAGACAGAAGGTATATGTGTGTATGTGTTTTTTACTCCTCTGAGCTTTCTTTTTGTAAGATGAGGATTTCGGTATTAGCATCTTTTCTGTGTCAGCAACCAAAACTGAGGTTTCTTGAGCTGTGAGTTGTGGACAATTACTGTGCAAATTCTTTATGTTTCAGCCTCCATAAATTTTAGAGCAGAATGCAATCATTTTTTTTCTTTCTTTGATGTTAGGCAAAAGAGGTTTTTTTTAATTCTTTCTCCTGAATAGAGTTCAGGAGTTTGCATCTTTAGGAAAATGAGATTGGTGGATGCATCTGTTTCCCCCTCATTCCTCTGTCACCTATAAGCCAGTTTTGATCAAATTGTGTAGAAATTACAGGCAGAACTGAATATTCCCGATACAGTTTTTATGATCAAAAAGACAAGGAAAATCCATAGTGATATCCCTATGAAAAAATGGTGGTGACATAAGTTCAGCTATTTTGTTGTACACCTTTTTATCTGGATGGGGTGGAGAGGAGAAACCAAACCATGGGAGATGAAGCATAAGCAGTTTTCTGAACAGGAGAATTTATTATCTCTTAAATCCATTGTGAAATTAGTCCTGGAATAAATTTCTCTTGTTAGTACACAGGAACAGTGTTAATTGGAGTAAATAGGCTATGGGTTTTATGCTTTAAACAATTACAAGCTATGAGCATAAGCTGTGTAATTAAGTAATCCAAACTCCCGTGCTTCAGTTTGTGTGCTGCAGAGCGTACACTTGGGCGTGCAATTGTGCTGTTTACTCTGAGTGCATTGCTACTCATTTAACTGGCTCTCACTGTGGGTTTTTTCTGCTTTATGTTACTTTTGTTTGAACAACTCCTGCTAATACACCTTTGTTTCATTTTGTCTTTAGGAAATTGTGGTAAATGCATTGGTAATGTAGGAAATAAAGCTATTGGACAAGTATGGGCCTCTACAATTTGCTTGAGCACGCTAGGTTCATGTGTGTCCCTATGGGGAGCCCCTATACATTCAATAGTGCTCTGCATGAGCACAGGGGTCCATCTGTATGCAGTCCATTGCCATAGCCTGCAGCTATACCACCTAGAGCTGTGTGCTTATCAGAGCTAATAATGCAAGTAGTGACAGCCTGTCCAGCACGTGTTCAAGAGCTGTCCAGGGAAAAGAAACCCCAAGGGATAAAAAACAAACAAAACAAAACAAAAAAAACCGGTTTTGTTAACTCAAGAGGTGATCCTGCTACCCTTGTATGGTTAAATGGGGACCCATTGCTGTGCTTCGTTGTTAGTGTACTGGAGTATCTTAGGGATGAAATAACCTCGAAAATGTGTCTATCTGGTAATTTTTAAGAATGATTAAGTACTGTGTCTTGTCCTATCTAATTTTGCTGAGATTATTTAAATTTACTTTGCACTTTCTTCAGGTTGTTCCAATATAGTTCTTGTGTGTGTTGCCTGTTTCTCAAGGATTTAGTACATCTCAGCTGCAGAATAATTTATATGTGTTTAAGATTTTCAAGCATTTTTTCAGTGAAAATGGATGCATTAGTAACTTTCTTAAGGGGCTAAACATGGTTTTTGCAAAACACTAGTCAGTTTTCCATGACCATTATGTAAATATGCTTTAGTGTGCAAGTATCCATGCACTGTGTGTATGTGAAATTGTGGGCTATCGCAGGAGTATCAAAACTGTCATAACAACCAAGTGATCAAAAAACTCAGTAACACTGTCCTACAGGAACTACTCAGTGTATTTGTACACACTGTAGCATGAGTTCATCTGAAATAATATTAAGTCAGTGTATTTCTCTGTCAGGGTTGGCATCTAAAAGTGTGTGCTTTGACAGTGACATAGCTGAAAGGACAATCTATTTGCCATTGCCTCATCCATTGCTTTTATTAAATAATTTCTTAGGCAAGATGTTTTCCTTTGCAATTATCAATTTTTTGGCTTTAATCATAGCAAATTTCAGTAACCTGAAGTTAGTATTTTTCATCAGAAAGGTTATCTTTAGCTTATGAAAACTGCTGTGGTTTCATATAGCCGTGCTATGCTTTCCATGATGCCTCACTGCTTCAAAACTAGGGTCACTCGCTAAAAAAACCTTCAAGACCTTGGTTGATCTTGATCATATCTACAGAAATGTTTGTTCGATTTTTAAGAGTGCTTATTTTGCTGTTCAGTTACAAATTCCGAATATTAACTTGATGGGTTTAGGTAGAGAAGAACTACTGAGCACAGAAATATGCAAACTTAAGGATTGTACACTCAGATCAGTTTGATTTTGGATTACTTGGCTTGGAAAATAAAAAAGAAACAGCTGACTGACTTGACAGGTTCTGAGTTTGGCCTCTAGAGAGGTTGTCTTAAGCTGAGATCCCCAAAAGAAATTACAAGATCACCGAGTCAGTCATGAGATCACGATTTTGTGTTATATTTATTATGTTTGTCCTGTTTATTGTATTATAAAGCAATTCTGCCCACCTTCCAAAACCTCAATCTCTTTTTGCTGGCAGAAAAAGAGTCTTGCTCCAGGGACAAGAGGTGTTACTTCTGAACTTTTTTCTTTTAAGTCTACTAGTGATACATGGTCTGGGTTTGAGCCTTTGAAGGGCACCAGGAGTGACTTGTAGATGTCTTCTGTAGTTACGACTCATTTGTAAGGCTCAAGGATTCAAGTAGGAAACTGAGCTGCACACTTTTCAGGGTGAGTAGAGGGATAGATAGTTCAAAGCCACCTGGTTCTGCCATTAGGAAGGTGGTGAATAAGGAAAACAATTTGGATGGTTGAAGACCTGATCCTGCCTGTGACTCTGAAATACGAATGTGGCCATTTCTTATTTAAAGCCTATTGTGGGAGATACCCATTTTGCCAAGATGACAAGTTTTTCTGTCTTCCCCCACCCCCACCCCAAAAATGGGTATATTTGTTTCCACTGGTGCTGAGTTGAGGACCTTCCCTGGAAAAAACTATTATGTTTGTTCTGTTGTCTGTAAGAACTGTGTAATTAAGGCAACTGAATTGACATTGCTGAAAAACTCTTGATACTTGGAAAGGCTTTAGAAAATGGTTTGGGAAGTGTGGCTGGAAAAGGACATTTCCAAGCAGCCACCCTCCTGCCGTTCTCTGGTTTCCCCACTAGCTCTCTCTTCCTCAGGGCTCATGTTGATACTTAGTGAAAATGATGGGATGCAACACTACTGCAGGCTTCTCTACACTTGAGCATCACCAGTGTCAACCAGAGTTTTGATAATGTGCAGTTACTCAACAGCCCTGTCACTGACATTATCTCTGTCCCCATAGGGGCCACCTGCTCTAGACCATGACCCTTACACCTGACACATCAAGGCCTATAAATCCTAAGAAATTTTTGATTGAATTGCATGTGATGCTGCACATTTAATGCCCAAGTATGCTTTTCGATACTCCTTCTTAAAAAACCCTCTTGTTATGTATACTTTCTTATCAGAAATGTAGATAATGAACTGTGTGAAATACTGAGCAAATTTCAGCTTGATGTTACTGGGTGGTGTTGGTCACTTCCCTCTGTATTGCAGGCCAGGTTCTGTTAATTGATAAGAACCCTTGCCGAATGCTGTGTGGGGCTTAACCTGCTGGTGCCGATGCCCATGTTTCTGAGATGGACACTGGAAGATACTAAGACTGATACTGACATGACAGCTCACATTAAAAATTTCGATGAGTCTTGTTTTCTTGAAGCAAATTACAACTAAAATCACCATTTATAACTGAACTTTGCTCATCTGCTTTGCCTCATTGTCAAAACAGAGTTGTTACAATTTTTTAAAAAAACTTACTTATTTTAGGAGTATCTGGGAATACAGTGATCTTCTAATTGACCAAACCGAAAAGATCAACTAACTGATAAAAATCTATGAGTTAACATGACAACTCACAGTAACTTTTTTTTTTTTTAACTACTGTGACCAGAAATTGTTTATACATGTTTGTGTATATATAGTCCAGGATTTGGTGGAAACCCTGAGAGGTTACGTGGGAGGAGTCATAGGTTTTATGACTGGAATAGTCTTCTCTTGTAAGGATGAAAAAAGAATGCTGCCTTATTACCTGCAACTTCATTTTTGTGAGAGGAAGGTTAGAATAATTTGAGAACGTAGTTTCAATCCAGTGACAAAACTGCAGGTGGAGAAGGGGAGAAAAAAGCTATCCTCTGTCGCTGTATCTATTATCTGAATATTAAAGTACATTACAGTCATTGCATGTGACCCCCATGACCCTACAGGAGGCTACTGAGATTACTGTTGTACATGTGTAGTTATCAGTTATTTAAATAATTTTAGATGTTTTGATAGTGTACAGCCATATTTAGTACTGGCAATAAATTACTACGTGTTTTTCCCTGGCTAGCATTTCTTAAGAGTAAGATGCAGAATTTTTATGTGATGTTCTTTCTGCATAATAGCTTTTATTCTGAAAAAACTATTTCAGCTATATATATTTCCATGAACATTTACTCTCATCACATTTAACTATGTGAATTAATACAATCTCTAGAGGGATTATGGTATATTGAGCTTTGCTCCAACAAACTGTGGAGAGAGAACAGCTATATGTAAATGACAGTTTGAAAAAATGAGATCCTAGGCCTCATGGTCTTTTTTTTTTTTTCAGTGATACTTAGAGCATTAACTACCCTAAGCTAATTTAGGAGATTTTGTAGAAAAGAAATATGAGAACATATTGTATTGCTTGGTGATGTAAATCTAAGTGTTCTAACTCGTGTAAGGACTTCGAAGAAAATGTTTGTGGAGGGATCATGCCCTATTTGATTATTTTTTTTCTTCCCCCCTCCATGTCATTTCAACCCAGCTGATGACAAGAAATGGGTCAGACTGCTAGCTTTACCACTGCAACTTAGTTGTGTGGGGTTTTTTATTTTTTTTTATTAGGGAATGGAACAGCTTTTACAGGGACAAAGAGAAATGAAATCACTTTCAGTGAAAGAAAGAGGCCTCATTATAGCCACCAACAGCAGTTATTGACAGCTACACTTCCTATTAACAAGGAGCATTTAAGAGTTTGGCTGTTGGATCTTTGGACTTGATCTAATTTGCTAGCATTAATTAGTTTCTTTTGAGCACAGACACTTGGTGCTCACAGCTATAGATTTGGAGGACTAATTAGGACAGAAAATTGAACAGAATGGGGTAAGGCATTAGCCTTCAACCATTACCAGCTGGGGCTCTGATAAAGACCACAGAGTCCAAATGCTCCTATTCATGCAAAGAGTACTCTAATGAATATCAATTTCAGCCAGGTTGCCATATCCTACAAGCACTACCTTAATTTTGATTCTCTTACCATATAAATGTGGTGCTGAGGGACATGGTTTAGTGGTGACCTGGCAGTGCTGGGTTAGCGGTTGGACTTGGTGATCTTAAAGGTCTCTTCCAACCAAAATGATTCTATGATATTAAAGTGATATGGGTAGTTCAGAGCTCATAGATGACAACCTGAAGAGGTTACCTGTGTTTTGTCCAGTCTTTCAATTTAGTTTTCTCAAGTTAGAGATTTTCCAGTTAAGATACTTAATTTCAAATTGTTTTCCCTGTCCAGCATAAGTATATTAACATAGCATAGATTAATTACATGACATTGACAAATGTTGGTTTAAATAGGGTGCATATTTTTGGATTATTGTAGTCCACGACAATAGCATTGACCAAGCTAACTGCTGAAGGTTGAACAATAGGATTGCTTATTTTGAAGCTTTTATGATGAGATGCAATTATTATGTTGTGGTGTTGAGTTGGTGATCCAGTTTCTTTGGGCTGTAGATTGATAGTTTTTTCTATCTGCAGAATGGAAGTATTTTCTCTGTATATAAAGAAAGGAGGACAGTTACCTTTGTCCTTTTGTACCATTAGATTATTTTGGACTTCTAAATAAAGATCCAAGATCATCAGTTGTTTCTACCTCTTAGTCTTATCCCTACTCCCTGGCAAACTCCCCATCAAATTTGGGTCATTGCTTATCTCTTCATGCAACTTCTGTACTTGGAAATTCCTTACCCAGTGATGAGAAAGGTGTGAAAGTCTCTTCTTCTAACTTATTTCTGTCAGGAAGGACACTAGCATTAATAACTTTGGAAAAAAGTCACATGAGTTACTTTTGAAAAATTGAATCTGTTTGGGTTATGTCTGGCATTCAGCTCTTTTAGACTAAGATTACTTGTTATGTGCTTTGGTTCTCCACTGGTAAACTGTATTGTTAGGATGAGTCTGGTTCTATGTCCTAGGGTCCTGGTGAAGTGGGTTTAGCACAAGCTGTGAAAATAGAGAAATTCAAACTTGCCTATAGCTACTGATCTTGGGGTAAGTCCTTAGAGAACCGCTTTTTGCTGACTGTCTGTGAAGTGAGTGGCCACAGGGCAGCAGCCAGTAGGTAAGGGAGACATACATGGTCAAGTTCTTCTCCCAACAAAATGAGGAGGCTAGGGTGGTTACTGTTGCAGTCTCTTACTAGTACCAGGTTTGTGTCTTTTTCTGGGATAGACAATATTTACTGATTCTCATCCTTTTCTTTCCCAGTTGAGATGGTTTGATTTTTCTGTGTTAGTCATTCTTACTGCCATACAAGTGAGGATTCTGTAAGTTTTTTTTCTATCCATTCATTAGTGGTGGTGATAACCTACAGATATTACGGCTTATATATAATAATATTACAGTATGGTATTACTGTGGTGAAGTTGCACATGGCCATGCATTGTTAATGGCAGTACTTGTGATGTATGGTAACTGTGATTTTCACTGTGTCCCCCTAAGGATGTATTAAGTAGTTGCTTTGCAGTTTTGGATTATAAACCTCTCTTACATATTACATTCAACAGGAGCATGCTTAGCACTTTGTGTAAATAACTCTAATACCTTTACGAGGTCATGCTATGTTCCCATTGCCTATGTATAAATATTTATATTGTATATGAATTATGAATATTACCCCGTGGTTACTTGCACACTGAATTAGGTTACTTTTTCAACTGTTGTAATCAGAATGTGTTGTGTAGATACCATTAGTTTCAGCAGTGGAAAACAGAACTTAGTTTGGTAAAAAAGTAGCTACTGAGTATTCAGAAACACAATGAATACTGAGCTTTCAGATAGCCTACAAGCAGTGTATCAACCTTGTAAAAAGTGTATGATATTCAGGGTAAGGAAAGAGTGGAAAACTTATGTTCACTGTTCTTTAAAAAACACATGAAGTTGGCAAGTGTATTTGCCAAAGAGAATTGCTCATCCAGATCACAAAAAATGGAATGAAGTATTAGTTCCAGTTGAGCTAAATGGGAATCAGAACAATAGCTGCAGTTCTATCCAGTATGCTTTGATTTTATGAGGCAGTGCATTATGCAAGTTGTAATTGTGATCTCCATTACTTCCTGTAGACTGGAGAACTATGCCTTTTGTATGTCACTCTGTGTGGAACTGGCTCTAGGTGTCAGCAGAGCCAGTCAAAGAAAGGGCAGAAATCACAGGCAATAGAGGAATGCAAGTTACAGTTGAAACACAGCTTGGCAAATAAACACTTTCAACGAAATGTGGTGGTCCAAGTGTTTATCATGCTTTTTTGGTGTTCTGGAAACATCAGAATGCATTTAATGAAATCTGAAATTTTCATTCTGTTTTGAGATAAAAACAGCTTAATCTTTTTCTATGTGAACAGTAGTTCTAAAGGTTGCCTAGCTTAAATTAAGCAGGTTGTCCCTCCAGCGTTTATTCTTCCATATAGATCCTGTGGTAACAACACTGACAGTGCACAACTTTTAAAAGTAAAAACAATGTTGTCTGTTGCTGAATAAAACCACATTCTTGTACATCATTGTTCAGGTCTGTCTAATAAGGGCAACAAAAAATAGTCCCTCTCTTTCCCGATCCCAAATGTAGCTTTGTTGCTGTTGGAATTGTTTTCCAATAGTCATCTTTGTGGTGCTGCATAGGAAAAGAATAGGGAAATCTGTGCTTTGAAAAGTGTTCTACTTACAGGTCTGATACCCAAAAAGGGAGTAAAGACTACAGCAATAAAAGGTTGTAAAACACCTGTGCTCTGCTGTGATCCCTCTGGATTTTCTTCTTAACAGTTTATCACCCTCAAAAACAAGAAGAAAGGAACCTTTCAGAAAAGAGCGCCTGGAATGCGTGCTGCGTAAGATCAGGATAGATAACTTTACATGAAGTGTAAGCATATGACAGAAGGCGAGAAGTATTTTGCATGAGGTATTAAGAGCTGCATAGCTGGTTGGAGGATGTGAAAGGGAATGGACAAGGAATAGTAGGGCTGTACAGAGCTTTGGAGATATAGACGAGGCTTTAAGTTTATGATCAGGGAGCAAGAGAAACAATTTAGCTGCTGTCTTCTAGATTTGAGAGGGATACTAATAAAGGATTTGAAAGGAATCGTGTAAGAGATGGAAGGTAATAATTCTGGTGGGATAATGAGTAGGAAAGGAACTTAGGTTAGGAATTTCGAAGAGAGAGTGTAGAAGACCAGTGCATGAAAAATTCCCTTGGATGGAGTGAACAGGTTCTTCTCTTGATAGTCACTGTTTTGAGGAGGAGTTGAAGTAGTTGTAGGGAGTTTTGGACTTGAGTTATGGTATTATGGAATCTGCCTTCTTATGCTTTTCAAAAAATGAGTTTCAAGAAAGGCTTCTGTAAGTCTCAAATGCCTTTTTTCACTTGTAATAGTCAAGTTCAGGGTTTCCTTGTATCAGTTTTACCACATACAGTGTCTTGCACTTTATAGCCTTCTTTCTTCCTGTCTGTGATCCAGAGTCTTTCAATGAAATATCTAGTCATTCTTCTTTTTCCCCATCCTCAGTATAAACTAAATAGGCCCTCCAAGCCTCCAGTTCAACAACATACTTTAAGGATATTTAAACAGTCCTTTTTGAAACACTAAGTCATGTAGTCTGCTCACGTGTGTAAATTCATCATTACCTTGCATAGCATGCTTGATACATCTCTTGGTTCTTTCTTAGTGACAGAAATATCCTGTATACTTCGCTGTAATGGGATGCTCGTGAAATTAGTGAAAAACCACTGCAAAGGTGTGGCTTGATGTGTAATCTCACCTGTGGCTGTAGACTGTCAATCTAGCCTTTTAAAACTTGTTTTATGGAGAGACAGCTTAGGTTGGCAAAAAAGGCTTCTGAATGCTGTTGTTTAGTACGTGGTAAATGTATAGGAAATGCATAATGTGGAAGCACATAAGAGAGTGTTGAGAGCAGGACTTCCTAATGCCATCTAGACTGGTCCAGCTGTGCTTTCGTAGCTTCAATTCTATACAGAGATTGTCAAACCTGAGTGCTCTAGAAAAGTACCTCCACGTTGGAGAGCACATCTATCAAGCCTAAGAGGAATGCAGGGCAGGGAAGGACTTCTAGGAGGCACTTTGGGCCATCAGTCTCTCTTGTGGCCATATCTTGTATGCCTGTGTTTGTCCCATAATCTGATGCAGCTTCTACAGGCAGGCTGTTCCAATGATTAGGTAGTTTTTACTGTTCAAAGAATGGGGTTTTCTTGGGTTTTTAAGTTTTGGGTTTTCTTTAACTTCTAAAATAACTTTTCTTTGTATATCAAGCCATTTATGTTCTCAATTGAACAGATTCCTGGTAATGGTCTGAATAGAAGCAACACTTTTAATGGAAGAAGTAGGACAACCTGTTTTATCTAAAGAAGGAAAAATGGAAAAAAGAAAGAGGAAAGGCTTGTTCAGTAACTATACTGGAAAACTGTTTCTAGTTTTCAAAAAAAAAAACCAAGTTGCTGAGATTGCTTAGGGAAGGTGTTGAACCCCAAGATTTCAGAGTTATTTTCAGGAGCACGGAAAATTTTAAATGAAAAAACCCAAAGATCTTAATATCACAGTGTAAAAGCATACCTTGAAATTCACAGGGAAAACTACTGCTTTCAGGTTGAAGAAAATGGTATCTAATAAATGAGAGTGACAATATTCTGAAACTTACAAATAGTATATTTTGTTGCCTGTTACTTTTTCTCCCTGCCTTTGGGCTGGTAATTTTCTGCAGTGAATCTGACAGCCTAGTCAAAATAATTGATAAAACCAGTGGTGAAAAGTACTTTTTTTTTTTTTCTGGTGTAAGTAATCTTTGTCATTCTTCATCTGTCCTGATTTCCTTCTCTTGTTTCTTTGTTCTATTTTCTGAGTGGTTTTTTTTTTATTTTTAAAGTTCCTTCTTAATGTGTATAAATTCTCCAACTTACAGTATGTGTTTTATTCATTGTTTAGTTGTTCTAAACGTTGCTGAAGAAGTTGAGCTCCTAAAGATGGCAAACCCGTGTCTTACAGGTTTTGCAGAAGCATTAGTTTGCTGGTGATGCCCATCCTTGGTATGGTAGAATAATATCTTATGTGCCATCCCGTTTCCTGCCCCAACAACACAGCTTGCACAAAGTTTGAGTGTGCAGGAAACGTCCCTTCTAGTTGTTTCTGATTGCAGAGCAGGTCAGTGAGGGAGACTCTTGAAAGCAAAAGGCAGCGTGGCTGGGTGAACAGGGCGTGCTGAGCGGGGCCCGGTGCAGCAGGGCACGCACACACTGCCAGGC
>NW_008625503.1:7045-30439 GCF_000691845.1 Merops nubicus | reverse complement strand
TCCTGCTGCCTGCCAGGAAGTTCAGATGAAACGTTTACATTCTTACCTCATCTTGAGGCACTGTGCTGTGTTACTTATTGTAGGTTTTGACGTATATCTAGTTAATGAACAGAAACATGCAATTGCTTTTCATATAATATGGAAAAGAAGAACATAAAAGAATGTATAGTGCTTGGAGTTATATAACCAAAGTTTTAATTGCTAATTAATCAGTAATTAGCTAACTAAGTAATCTTTAATGGAGTATAAACAGAACTCAGAGTTTCTGTGGTGTCTTCAATAACTTTTCTCCAATGTTGTGTAAAATATTTTATATTATGCACATCTAATGATGCTTCATTAGTGTTGAGTAACAGTACTAACGGTTCCTCAACTTTCTCTGTGTAATACAGGTGTCCTCATCTTATTCTTCTGAAAATTCTTCCTGATTTAGTTGGAAAATAAAGAGCATGTGCATGTATATGTGATGGATTTTAAAAATTTATACATTTAAAACCTCTTTAGAAAATTTTAAGTCCTTTGTGGAGAGTGAGAGTCGTGTGGAAATATGAATCCTCTTGTTTCAGCAAGACTACTTTGTAAGTTGATTTTGATACACTGCATCTGTTGAGTAGCTGTGAAATTTCAAGAGTTTTAAAGCAGAATGTTGTCTGGGGAGTATGACCTCTTCAGTCTGCCATCAAATTAATGTAAATAGTAGTTACTGACTGTACATTAACTTTTGGGACACATTCATTGCTGGGCAGAGAATACACAGTAAATTACAGTTCCCCAAAATCACTTTTGCACTTGTGTAAAAGGAAGGTATTTAACAGAGTTGGCAAGTTCTGCTTGAGCTGCATTTTCCCAACAGGCAAGTAGTTCAGATTAATAGTTCTGGTCTCATCTTCTTATCTTTTGCTTTTGCTGTTTAAATATTAATTCAGGGAAATACGGCATGTGTGTTTGTTTTTTTCTCAAAGTGATATATGCTGGTTCCATTCTCTTCTAGATAACTACTTCTGTATTCCAATATCCATTTATGTACCTGAATTTAATTAGTATCTCATTACTGCTGTTGTTAACGAAAGGTAAGATTCCACATTGGATTTTCAAATGCAAAAATACATTATTGCCTCTGTGGAAAACTGATGGATTGGATAGACTACAGAATGAAGTCCTTTTCTAATTGATAACTAGTTGAGCTTAGGAAACCAATGCAACATTCCACAAGCAATTCTGCTAGTGCAACCTATTTCTCACCTTGTAATCTTACCCAAGGCTTGTATTTCACAGAAGTATTTTGGCTCTGAGGCATAAGCAATGGTCTTGGTGAAGTACTTTTTGTTCCAAACCTGATGTTACTTACCTCCGTTGCCCTAGTGTTTTGAGTTGCAATGACCTGACTTGCTTGGTAATTCACTCTCATAAGGATGAGAAAAAATCACATCTGTGAGTGTGTTAAAAGTACTTAAAGGCAATTTAGTGTTTGGATGGCCATACTTTAAGTCTACCTAGATACATTTCACATGAAGGGTAACAGTGTACAGTGACTGTAGTTGCTTTTTATGAAGCAGGTGGAATTCTCTAGTTTCTAATGTAATGTAGTCAATGTCTTAAGGTTGATTACAAGGTTGTTAGACTGAAGTTTGGGTTCTACCATGTGCTATGGGCATCCATATAAAGAGATGCGGTAGTAACGAGTGTTTTGTGTGTACAAACCCCAACTGATTGCACAGTAACTTTTTACATGGACAGGTTTTGTACTAATCTTTCTCCAGGGCTCAAGTCTCTACACCTTGGCTGCACTTGCAGCAAAAGGTCAGAATGATCACTTAAAGCTTGTTATATTTTAAGTAATCGGGGAGGTTGGGGGGGGGGGTTTCTCTTCATCCTTCTGCAGTCTTTCAAAGCTCCAGTGGGGCAGCAGTTACTTCATACTCTTCTGCAGTGTTCAGAGAGGAGACCCTTGTAAACACTAGTCTTAGAGGCTTATGTCAGTTCCCTGAACTCCTCCTTTATGATTTTTTGGAAGTCAGGTGGTATTGGGAGTCATTTCATCCCAGTTCCAGTAATCTGAAGGTTATGTTTAGTCTAAACCAGGCATCCTGTTAAAATCTCTTAGGTGGGACATAACTGCATTCTGGAAGTACCTTGCACAGCCTGTCTGTTTTGTGTCAAGGCAACAAGAAGGACAGCAAGGTCCTTCCAGAATCAGCTTTAGGCGAGACATGTAAATTTTAGGTGGCTAAAATTTGGTAAAGCGAATTCTGCTGGCAGTCATTTTTAGTCTCTGTTCACACATGTAAATGAGGATAAAACCATGTATGAAGGACAACTATCATAGCCAATGCATATGTGGCATTACATTCATATGCATGAAGCAAGGATAGCTGTGCTATGAATTTTTGTTAGGGTATTTGATCTCCTGAAGAATCTATGTATAAACCCTTGGGCTTTGTGAGTATTTGCTAAGGATGCCTTTGAGCTGGTTTCTTCCTCCCTGTATCAGGTCGTTCCCCACTTCTTGAGAATCCCATTGATTTGTTAGTGCCTCCTCTGATGTTAAACATCAGTGTGTCTGCAGGTTCTGTGCAGTTGTGGATTGGCAGGATAGTAGGTGGCTTTCAGGTTCCACCAAGATTTGAAAGTAGATGAAAGGCAGTTGATGCCTACGACTTCATATACAAACGAGGCTCAGTTGCATGCTGAAGTTACCAGTTTTTAAATTTGGGGAGAACACCTAGAGTCAAATGAAGACTTTATTTTTATGGCCCCACTTTTATGGCCCCACTTACTTCCTTTGAAAATTTTTTAAACTTTTTCTTTCACCACCACCATCAGGCCTGGAGTCTAGTGAAACTGTTTTCCATAATTAATTTGTTATCTTATTTCCTGTTTCATCACTTTTCTTTTAAGACCCAAATACTTGCGAGGTGTAAGTCTGACATCACACTATCTGGAGGAAAATAGGCAAATAATCCAAATAGTATAAACGTAAATTCATAAATCTGAGACTTGGAAACAGCCTGCTGTACAAGAAAACAGATGCCATGTAATAAATTAATACTAAGCTGAATAATAAAAAAGTTGTATTGTTAAAGGTCTCTAATGCAAAGAAAGTGATTTCAGACTTTCATATGCTTGTTTTCCGTCTTTGTTTGAAAGAGGCCCTTGCATGTGTTTTCTTTGTTGTTCTCTTTTGGACACATTTGAGCTTTGTAGGGTTGAGGACTCAGTCTCTGGTTGGGCAGTGGTGATTAACTTACACTAAATAGGCAGCAGTAATGTGATTTGAGAATGAAAAGGATTAATTCTTTTAAATGAGGGGAAAAAAAAAAGCCAAGGTTGAAGGAAATAGTTTACATAATCTGTAAACTAGTTAAGGAGCTGAATATTTATGCAGGTTGAAATTGAAGCTTAGTTGCCCTCTAGGGGTTTTACATTAATACAGCATATGCTAGCTTTTGGGTGTTTTTTTTTTTTTTTTTCTTTCAGAATAAAGGTGAGAGAATTCTTTGGAAAAACTTACATACTGACAAGTCTGTGGTGGTTGAGGCATGTGTACATCTGCATTCAGTGAGTAAAGCTCATTTAGCTCAGAACTCAGAAAATGGAGCCAGACTGTGCTTGTGTAATTTCGGTGTACCAGTGAAGAAGGTGCTCACAGTCGTCCAGTCAGCACTGAGAGGTCCCAACCTGGAAGGATCCTGATAGAGAAGCTGGGATGCACCTCAAGAAGCGTTCAGTCCTAAGTAGACACGGAACGTGGGGATGTAATAGGTGCTGCTGAGAAGGCCACAGTAATGGCAGCATTAAGAACCTCAATCATTTTTTCTGTGTCCTAGCCTCTGAATGCTGCTTTGAGTTCTTAGTGTCATCAGCAGCTACTGGCTAATGCCCAGGGGTCTTCTGTGACATCTTGCCTTAGAGCAGCTTGAGCCCTGTTTATGGATCCTGTGACTGAACTTTTCAGAAATGAACTTTGTCCCCTTCCTTTAGAAGGAAGTTGACAAAAACAGAGTAGTTCTTGTTTGTCTAGGTAGCATATGATATTTCATAGAAAGTATCCTCATGCCACAGGAAGGAGTGTAACTAAAGTGTCTTCTAAGCTGAAGCCACTTACATGTTGTCCATGTCTAAACTTTTAGTGTCTCCTTTACCAATGGTTTTGTAGCAGATGCATGGCTAGTATTTGTTTGAAGAGTTGCTAAATAAATCCTTTGAAGTGCAGTTGTTTTTCTAAATATGGAAGCTGCATTTATGTGACTATTTTTGCACTTTCTTTCATAACAGTGTTGAGACTTTATTACTATAAAATATTTTCACATCAAAAACAAGATACTTGTAGCAGGCAGAATAGATGCACTTAAACAAGCATCTCCTGCTAAATTTGACTGCATGTGTGCATACAGTTTGAAGATCACACTGCAGTTGACTGTCAGAAGTTATAGCTCTGTCCCCAAGGTTTCATTTTACCAAACTTAAGTCTGGATTTGTGCCAGTAAATTGTATGGTGGTGTACAGATTTTTATGCCATTTGTTTATTAGGCTTTACACTGAAGAACAGTTCCTCTTTTTAAAGGGACTTTCATAGCTGACAAAGAGTACTAGTGCATTTTGTTTTGCTTTGTGGATTTGTCAAAGGCTTGTTTGTAAATCCTCTGTCTACAAGTATTTGATTTTACTGTCTTCAGAGTTATAACCTTTGTTGTGGAGAAATGGCCTCATCTCACAATTTCTCTATAGAATCAGGTCTACTGTTACAACCCCTTACACACCTGTAATGCTTTGGCCTGGTACTGTGTAGTTCTAACAGCCAACAGCATCACAGCAGCATCTGCTTGGTAGTATCTGCCATACACTTTGGCATGACCTCATGGCTCCAGCCTGGTGCTTCCTTATCAAAACCAGTGACTTTATCAGTAGAGCTGTTCGCCATCAGTTCTGCCTTCTCCTGCTTTCTGATGCTTGATGTCCATGAGCAACCTGCCCGGGCAGTAAATGATTCCTGGAAACTGTTCATGAGACCAAAAGGTGTGATAGGTTAAAGAGGAGGTGGGTTGGTTGTTTCTAGATTTTTTTTCTTCCTGTTGGTGATTGGATCCCCTCCGTGAGTAGAAGCAGCTGAACTGAGTGCTATCTTTATGCGAGCCTTTGGTCCAGAAGGAAACTGCTGTGTAAGTAAGGCTGTAATAAGCTGCTGGTCTTGTGGTGTTGGAATAGCTTTGGCCTCATCCGTTCAGTTTAATGGCTCTGAAAAGTTTGAATAAAATGTGTGTTACTAGCTTGGGGAGCACATATGGTATGGGGGAGTTCCTGGTCAAGGGGAGCACTGCAGCCACGCTTCTGCATGCACATCTACAGTGCTCATGGCTCGAGGAGAGTTTTCCAGGACCCAAACAAAATAATGAGTTGTAGTGCTTTGTCATTTGAAAAAGCTTTTGTGCAACAGTTTCTGATTCAGGAAGAGTGTGGTGGCTGGATTATTTTCTGTCCGGTATTCAATCCTTTTTAGGTACCTAGTTATTAAAGTCATTTATTTAAAGAAATATACAGAAGGTGGAAGATAAATCTTATCCAGTCACTACCAAATTTCCAGATCTTGTTAAACTTAAAACTCATCTCAACATCACAAGATGAGTAGGGAAGTCTTAAACTCTGACTGCCTACATAATCAATGTGCTATCTTTTGAAAAAAGTAATGATACATATTATATCGCACTGTGGCCACCATTGCAAAAGGTCAAGTTATTTTTCAGCATACAGTTCAGAATATAGACACAGCACAATTTTTTTTTTTCTGAAAAATTGCACTTCTGGTTCTGTCATCCTTACAGATGCTGAGTAGTCCCTCATTCAGCCGGAATTCTTCCCACACAGGGGCATACACTGAAAGCTAGTAATTTTTGAAAAAAGAGAGAGACTAAACATATACTGCAAACTAAGGTAAATCCATGGTGTCCTGTATTGGAGATGTTGGAATGGTGGTTGGGAAGGAATGTAGGGTGAAATGTGACCTGCAAGGGAAAATAATTTCCTCTTTTACAAGAGCATATGTGTATGAATTTTAAATATTGTATCCTTGCTGGAGTGCGCAGAAGGCCTGAAATTTTGCCGCTATTCCGTGCGCCTCATCCCAGCTCCACCTGGGACCCTGAAATGTTTCATTTTTGTTTAGATAATATTTTATTTTGCCCAGGCAAGGGAGAGCTAATAGTAATAATTTAAAAAGAACCTTTTGGAGTTTGAGTTAAAATCCTACTTTTAGAAATACAGTAAGTTGAACTGGGAGGAGGCTATCTCCCGAAGCAGCACGCTGTCACCTGGAGCTGGGGTGTCTCCTGAAACAGCACGCTGTCACCTGGAGCTGGGCTGTCTTCCGAAGCAGCAGCTGGCATGGGGAGCCGGCGTGGCGCTGGTGCAGCCGTGGTGGTGCCGCCTCTGCAGGAGCCAGGTGAGCGGCTGCTCTGTCCGCACCGCGCGGTAGGGGCCATCGCTGCTCTCCTCCGCTCCCTGAGGCCCTGCCGTTTATAAATAGGTTTGGTTTTTTTAACTTTGGAGTTCAGCTAAGGAGCCAGTCACTATGGGACAGAGGGAGAGGGCTGTTGGTTCTTTTAATCATCTGTTCTGCTGACATTCTCAGCTGTCCCTGGGTGGCTCAGCAGCTCCTGAAGGAGTTGGGAGGATGAGGAGTGGCTCGGCTCGGAGACGCTTGTTTGTACGGGAGCAGGCAGTGACAGACAGTAGCCATGGGGAAACTTGCATTTGTTCCAGTTCTGCCTCTTCCAGAGCCTGGTATGGTAATGCTTGATGTCAGGGATACTTAGTGCAGGGTGGGAGGAAAATTATATCAGGGCAGTCTTCAAGGAAGCAGTTGTTTAAAACCAGCACAGTTTGAGCAGGTGGCTTTGCTCACGGGGCATGCTTTACCTGAAACCTTGTATAAAAGCCAGTGCTTGTACTTGACAAGAACTAAAGCGAGGATCTTTAGTGGACAAATCATGATTTACGCAAGTAAACTGTTTCACAGCAATGTGTTTCCCTTGCTTAAAAGGCTGATATTTTTTTTTTAACTTCAATGGGAAGAAAAGGAGGTCTGTTTTTCTTGACAAGTCTGCCTGAATAGCTCAGCAGATTGTCATCTTTGAGCACTTAAATCTGGCTTCCCTGACAAAGTACAGCCACTGTATAAAGCCTTACACATACTAGTTATGCTTTTCCTATTTCTCCCCATCTTCTGAGGACATGACCCTCTTCTCTGTACTGCTGTGCTCTGTCTGGCTTAGTTAGGGAGGAGGACTTGTCTCTTAGCTCTTGAAGAGCTGCGTTGCTGGAACGTCGTATATGTGACAGTGTGCTATATATCTGTCTGTGTAGGGCAAACTACACACACGTGTCTATATATATATATAGACATATAGAGATGTGTGTGTACACATGAATACAAAAAATACTGACAAATCCACCATGGGAGATCAGATGAGGTCAGGCTTGTGCCCACTACAATAAAGCTAACAAGTAGATATTTCTCTGCATCATCTTTGTCAAAGCTCCATTTGCTGTTGAAATCCAAGTTCTATTGAAACTCTAGTGACTAAATGCATATTATTAATAAATTATGTCCACCACAACTTTTCATACTGGAGTGCAAGAGATGCTGTAGTCTGCTAAGAGCTTCTGTTTGCATTGCGCACTTTAAGACAAAGCTGGTTTTCTGTGCCTGAAGTGCCCTGGAAAAGATCAGGCAGGAGGAGAGATCTTTACCGTGGTCAGTACCTCTTTCTGTAAAATTCTGGAATTGTCTCTTCTCCCCAGTCCTGTCTCGTGTACTACTATGTATTGATCATCTGCCCCAGGACAGGTGCCCCCAGCAGTGTGTTAGAACTACAAAAGCTGAAATGGAGCAGCTTGTTCCAAGGAGGGGAAGCAGGAAAATGGGAAGTCTGTGATTATTTTTATGTTATAGCAAATGAATATTTGTGGAGACAAAGTATTTTATCTGGTAACTGAGGTTCACTTGAAAGAATCAGGGTTATTTTATGTCAATTTTATCTTTGCCCTATATAAGATGAATTCAATTATTTCATGCTATCTCCCTCTATTCAAATTAATCTGTCTTATATATATTGTTGCTCAAATTAGAATAATTCTTTCATCAGCTGTGTTATGCATGCCATAGTAGACTAGAATAGGAGAGCTACTCCTGGCATACTGACGATGCATGTATTTTATTTGTTATTGTAATTTAAAAGTAAAATCAGAAATATTGATTTCTACTTGACTGGAGAGATGATTTAGTTTGAATATCAGACTGATCTTAATCAGGTGAGAATTAATTGAGTTGGAGGTATTAGATATTCAGTGATGTTAACTGAACCATGATCAATCTACAGAGAAGCTTTCTTTTGTACTGTGTTGGAAATATCAAATAGCTCGTATTCCACAATGTAAAACAATCTTTTAATGTTCATTCTACTACTTCCTCTGGCTCATTAAATGCACCAGTAATCTGGTCTCTGGATACTGAGTAATCTTCAAAGTAACAGGCTTATAAATCACAATTTAATACAAAATTAAAAGCATAATAGTTTCACCATATTGTTGATAAATGTTTTCTATCATTTTAATGTTTTTGTACACATTTTACAAACATAGATTTTAAAATCTTGTCATTGTTTCTAATTTAAGGGGAACTGTGACCTCCTTCCACCATTGCCCCCAAATCCCCATTGTTACTTGGGCATCTTTTCTCAGCCCAGTGGTAGAATTCAAGGAATGACCCATGCATTGGACAAAACTGTTTCTTTTTTTGTGTAAGGGAAAAAACTTATCCTAGGAATAGAACACAAGCCTGATCTGAATCATGATACAAGCTTTTTTTTTTTTATTTTAAGAGTGTGATAGCAGTGTCATAAGTGTTGAGAAAATATAAATGGTGAGATGACACCTCTGTAGGATGTTCTCTTAAGTAGTAAAATTGTAAAGTCTTTAAATAAACTAGAGCCACACTTGAGAGGATCAATTTATCTTGATAATGGGGAATATTTCATTTATTTTGTGTACAAGAACGTCTGCAAAACAGATACATAATTATGACTGATAAAACTACAGCTATTATGTGAATTGCACAACACTTCGCAATACGAGTCAATATGAAAGTACCAAGTATTGTTATAATCTGAATCTGCAAAAATAAAACAATTTCAGAAATAGGCTTCATGCTACATACAGTTTATAACCAGAAAATAATAATAATGATCCCTTGGCATTGTTATTTGAACACAGTTTCTATGCAGCTGGTTGTCTGGAGCCGAGTCCCAAACATTTTTTGTTCTTCTCTTGCTTTGCACCTGGAAAAAAAAATACATGTTTACAGAAAGAAATAAGTAGCTAAGATTTTAAAATATTTCAAGTAAAAAATACCAAGTTTAAATTATTTTTTAAAAAATACTAATTTTTAAAATCCCCTACAAATATCGTCTGCATGCTGGTTGCTCCCCTTTATTAAATCACAAAAAAATAAATACTTTCTGTTTATCTGAGGAAATATAATCACTATTGTGCTATCTGCCTTCCTGACAATTCATTCTCTCCTTTTCTGTATTCACCTCTCAGTCATGAGACGAGTGCTGCATCATCACAAGATGGATGCTTGTTGCAAGGCATTAGTTTTCCTTTTATAAAGACTTTCCTTTACATATGTGCAACTGAAACTTGGGGAGTCCCACACACAGAGTCCACTCTGTCCTGTTGAGTGCAGCCCAGTGAAGAGACCAGCTCACCTCTGCTTGGGAGTGGAAGGGCGCTGTAGGCTGCATACAGAACACTTGCATCTTGAATACTATGCTTTGGGTTTGTTGTCCACTGTTTGTAGGTTTACAGACACTGAGATTAAGAATGCTAAATTTACACTGTGTCTTGTTTAATGATGTGGAAGAAAATAATTATCTTTATGCAGCAGAGCTATGGCTCTGTGTTATGACAGCTGTTGGTTTGTCCATTTGAGTCAAAATCCTACAACTTTTTATTTTCATCAGAGAGGAACAAATACTTCTTGAACCTATGAATATGTTCTAAGATAAAAATGGGCAGTATTCTGGCTTGTTATTTCCTTCCTTTTTTTTTTTTTTTCTTTTTTCTACTTAAGAAGTGTATGTGCCAGGACATGCATTGTTGGACCCCCACCAACTTTGTTGTAACTAACTTTCTGGTAGTGTATCTGATTTTTTAAAATATGAAAATCAACACTTTAATGTGCTGATTATTGCATGTGCCTCTCTGGCTGCTTGGATAGACAGGGAATTCACTTGTCCAGTCTTTATTCTGAGGTAAGTGAACTATTACCTAGTTTCACTTCAGTTTCTGTCTGCTTTCCATGTTGTCTTGTAGTAAAGTTCTAAAAGAGAGCTGGGTGAAAAAAAGGTATTAAAAATGCTGAAGAAAAACACTTTTCTTAGATACTGTTTTTCAGCGAAGATTTATGTGGACTGTAAAGATCTTTGTAAATTAAGTTCTTTACTGTGTCAACCTTCTAGCTACTTATGAAAGAAACTTAATGAAAGAGTGCTCTTTTACTTAAAGCAGTTTTTAATTACTCATCAAATACACTACTAGTAGTCAGAGATTCAAAAATAATTCTTGATGCCTCCAACATTATTTGTGTAATTCTGTGTCTGAACAGAATTATACAAAGACTTGGAATGGGATTTTTATAAAAATTAAAACTATGCATGTCCAGACAGCTCTAGAAATAATTCTAAAAGGCTTTTAAAACCTCTTTCTTCCATTGTTCTGTGACTTTACATGTGACAGGAGCTACGAAAGCAGCTTTTCCCCCTTGTTCTCTGAATCCTGCTTTCTCAAGTAGGTGTGTTGAGGTAGGGAGACTCAGGAAATACTGCTCTTGGATGCTGGGCGGCTGGAGATCGGGAGGTACTGGGGACTAAACTCAGCAGCTTGCCTGAGCTGCTCTGGGCCCGAGGTGCTCCCTGCTAGAGAGTCAGTCCATGGAAGGGCTCATTCATCACTGACCTCAGCCACAAAGCCATCATGTCTGTCCCTGAAAATCATATGAGCTAAGTGGTCTTCCCATCATAGGCAGATCACCTATATATGTTAGCATGCCCTAGTTAGCCGGTGAGAACTGGCAAGACTTAACAGCTCTGTATTTTAATGTGGTTGTTCAGCTTTTGTTCAGTTGAAAGCAGACCTCCATCTCGGCAAGGATTGTTTGATGTTACGTACTTGGTTGATTTAGAGAAAGTATTAAACTGCAAGCTTGCTTTAGCAGTTAAAAATCTCTCTATGTGGCTGTAATGCCCAGAAGGTAATGAGATTTAAAATTCTCAGAACTGTGCCCAAAAATCATTTTGGGTTTGCCTTACAGCAGAAGTGCGAAGCTTTCTTCACGAGAGAGAGGAAGCTGAAACCTGGGCTCAAATCCGTGATGAACTGTTCAGTGAACTGTTTCTGAGCTGTAGCCTCAAGAAGAGTCCTTCGCTCGGTGTGCGTCCCCTCAGACACGGCCCGTGGCGCGGGGAAGAGCCTGTGGGGCTAATCTATGTCAGGCATGATGTCAGGGACCATACCTGCTGCAGGTGAAAGAGGCGTCCATAGCCAGTTTCCGTGGTAACTGGTAGGCACCTGCAGCTCATTGACGCAGTGCTGGGTCTGTCCCTAAGTGACAGACATACATAGCTGTCCTGGCAGAGCCTCATGAGGGTCCATTTTAAGGAGAGCAGGCTTTTTCTCCTCTTTGTAACAAGGCATTTTCACTCGTGTTGAGCTCTGTCCCTCATTTTATTTAGCTTGTATTTGTAAATATTTGGGATAACTTTCAGCATTTGAAACATTTCTTTCTGTCATCTTACAACTGGCAGTGAATTTGCAAACTGGCCCGAATTTACATCTAGTTTCAGTGGTGCTTGAGTTTCTGTTTTGGTGGACAAAGAAAGAAAACATTGTATTAGCCCACAAACTCGCAAAGTCATGGAAAGCCACTTGCTAAAGTTGTAAAGATTGGATGATGCACAAGATTTCTAACAGATAATTCTGCTCTAAAAGAGCAGTTGTTCTTTGTATCATCTGCAGTGTATCAGGAAAGACGTTCAAGTGTGAGACTGGATTCCCTGGCATTCTGATTACTGCTCGTAGCTGCTGAAGTGTTAAACTACAATGAGTTTGTTGTCAGTTCCTGTGTATCTGCTCCTGTGTGGTATCTTGCTGTGCACCCTGAAGCTTTGGCCTACAATGCAGATATTGCTTGAGTGAGGAATGAGTGGTGATTGTCAAGATTACAGAGATGGAGATTAATTTGTCATTTGAGATTATGTCTGGAACCCTTGTGTACAATTTGTGAGATTATTCTCCAAGCCATTAGTTCTAACACTTTGTGCTGCTCAACATTGAGATGTTTTCTTTCATTAAATGGCTGTGAGCAAGACAGAGCGTAATTAAAAAATAAAACAACATTCTCCAGACTTCTGTAAGGTTTATGTTAAAAATTTACCTTGCGCCACAGTCCATATATGACTGCCAAAGAGATTTTAAAGTGCTGGAAGTAAGAGGAGAGAGGGATAATTAAGTTTTGTGTGCTTATATGAGTATGCCCAACCTCATGCAGATTATGCTTTGAGTTCCTCCTTTTTTCCCCCCTCTGTTATCAAGCATCAGCAATGTTAAAGCTAGATAGCTGGAAGCAGTTTTATCACTTTGCAACAGCGCGTGGCCACGTCCTGCAAGTGGGGCCTTCTGAAGCCAGGGAGTGCTTGCAATTGCAGTTCAGGTTCTGTTCACTGGGACATCACGCCTTAACCAATCAAGACTGGTGAGCTAACAAGTGAGAGGGACCTCCTGTTGTCTTCAGTGTTTTTTTTTACTTCACAGCTTCAAGAAGGAATGATTACTACAGAAAAAAAAAAAACAAACCAGCACAGCACTTAAAGAAGTGCCTGTAGAGAGTAAAAATCAAACTGGGCACTAGACAAACCATAAGCTTTCAAAGGCTTCTGATGTTTTTCCCAGGGGGAAAAAAAAAAAAAGACATTTTTAGAAATGTGATAATAGGTATGATTTTTCTAAGATGCTGATGTAGGGACATTCAATGTAAACAGTCCAGGAAGGAAAATACAAAATGTCATATTCACCTTTAAAAACCAAAGAAATGTTTTGATAGCCTAATAACACATTTCTCTTATTGTTCTGAGCTTACACTGCTTAATAAAGTTTAGCTATGCAGAAATATCCTCAGTGTCATGCATGTGTATTTGGATGATTTTAGGTCTAAAATTAAAACACATACCAAATGAGATCTTAGAAATTGAGTATGACCTCTGAGCACAGGCTACAATGTCTTCCCAACTGGTAAGTTAACTGATTAATTTAAACCCTTTTTTTTTTGCATACTTTAATCTGGTACATTTTCAGGTGGTGTTTGGTGATGTTACCAGGGCATAACATTTGGTGCTGGGTTGAAGCACATTTTAAGTATTCATCAATAATAACGTTCAAAGTAGGCAAGATGACAATTCTTTGCAAAGTTTTGCCAAGATGCATGCAGGTTTGGCACTGTAAGGACACTTAAGACTGTCATCAACACTTTCAGCAAACACTACTTTTTTCTGTAAATTATTTTATGCAAAGCCTAATTAATACAGCTTTGAGCAAGGAGAATACTCTCACTCATGGGCTTGCTTGCAGCTGTTGGAGCACTTTCTTCTTGAAATCCTTCCAGTAGTGTCCAAGATATTAGAAGGTGTGTTTTGTTCCACTGAAGTCCACAACTGCTTAATGGTTATTCCAGTGGGCATCTGCTCTGAGCAGAGGACAGGACTGTTGCTTTTATAGGCATAAATCTGTTTTCTTGTTTATTTAAGTTTTGATGTAATAGAAGTTACGTCATCATACGGAATGATCAGTTACTTAGTAGGCAAATCTGAAATTTCAGCTAAATGTCTCAAAAACACAAGAACAGGTGCAGGACTACGCTACTCTTGGTATGTTGAACAGTCATGCCCCTCTTTTCACACAATCAATGACTTGCAGGTGCTTGAGGTGCTCTTTTGATGCCCAGCATGTCCTGAGGAGGTGTATCTATACACTAAGCTTAAAGAATGGAAGCGATACAAAAATTGCTGTTTCTGTAAATACTACACATCTGATTGTTGTGTACAAAATGTGGAAGATTCTAGTGTGACTACATGAAGTTTTTGACAAAAAGGAATAAGAGCAATGCGCTGAGCGTATGTATACACGTAAGATACTCAGAGTGCATATGCTCAGTGTATGTAAACATAGTGTATATGTACACTGAGTATGGATAATGTGATTTACCCTTTGTGTGATGTGGCATTATTAAGTCCCAAACAGACTGGGAGGAGACAGATCGTTGTCCTTCCCCTTTTATAGTCCCTTGTTCTTAAATTCGTGTTCGCAGAAATGTAGGTGATGGTCAGTGTTTCTGCAGGCAGTGCTCTTTGGTAGCCATTTGGACTTTGAAAAAACTCTGTATTGAGGAATAGCTACAGGCCAGTAAACAATGCAGGGAAGATGACAGTTCTTCTTGGAGCACTGTAGTGCCGTGAAACAGAACCCAGCTCTTCCAGCTGATCAGTTGCTGGCTTTCTGCTTGCACTCCCAGGAGCAATTTTTGGAAATGCCAGGAAGGAACCATGTCCTCACAGTTTCTTATCTCCATCCCAAGGGAAGTTTCACAGGAGGTGATTGCCAGTGGCGTTTGTTTGAGCCAGTAGCTGCTGTCAACGTTACCACCTTCTTAATTTGTAGATACAAACGTGCTTCGGTAGTTTCAAAAGCTTTCGTTGTAGAGCAAAGCTGAGCACCCTAGCCTACCTGATTCTTCATGCTTCCTTTTGGTTTGCCCCGAGTAGGCAGTATGACAAACAGGCACAAGAGTCGTGGATTTGTTGCAAGAATAACTTCAGAAGTCTGTTGGTTTTACCAACAGCAGTATGTTTATGAACGTGTTACATGACATGGGGGGAGTATCCCAATTAAAATGTTGCTAAACAAATGACAAAGACCTTACAAACAGTATAAGACTCCAGGCCAACTATGGGCAATAGTAATGAAAATTACATCAGGTCTATGTAGGGGTTTGTATGGAATAGTATAAACAGGAGGATTTTTTTACCAATTGTATTTCTCTAGTTTTAATTTAGCTTGCATTTCTTTTCTTTTTTCTCAGCGTTTACTAAATGCTGTCAAGAAACTGGTTTTCTTATGGTGGTGAAGTGTCGACAAGAGAACACAGCACTGAAAGATTGTCTGGTTGGCTAGTAAGTCCATCATGAGATTTTGTTGTTGTTGTATGGCCTATACTAACCTAGAAATCTAAAATCTTCCCAAAAGGGTTATGCAAGGTTAGTGACTGATGTATTTTCTGAAAATTGTATCTTCGCTTTATTAAAAAACCTGCTTAGTTGGGGCCCTACCTGACAAGAATTTCTTTCCGCAATAGAGCTGTCCTATGGCTCTAAAGACTCTGTTCTGGTTTAAATTGTGACAGATCTAGGTTTTCAGCCCAGACAACACGTAGCCCTGTCTTCACTATGCTGAATTACCTCTGTGGGGCTGGGTGTGAGCAGCAGAAGCACCTTCATACCCTGCTAGTGAGACAGAAGTTGTTTTGATTTTACATCTTGAACTGCTTTTTAAGGTTTAGTCTGTGTCCTGAAAGTGTCCTGTTGTTGTGAACAGCAATAGCAGCAGCAAGGGGAAATTGTTAGCTATTAGGGAGATCAACTTGGTGCCATGGTGGATTGAGACATCTCTTCTAGAAGTCCTAATTTATCCCCAGCGCCATCAGTCTGAAGTGTTAGTTTTCTTAATATCCCAGGGATCTTTTGAATTTGACCTGGGGGGAGAAAGGGGATGGTTGTTTTGTTGGTGGGTTGTTTGTGCTGCCCTGTTGAACAAGAGATTAAGATTACGTGCCTTTGAACTAATGACAGTTATTCTCAGGTATTTGGGAACTGAAAAAACGTGTAGCCAAACAAGAGTTCAGGCCTAATCGCAATGATAACTTACTGGAGTTACTCAGTTTTGTCTGTACCTTTGCATTTAAAAAAACAAAACAAACAAACCAAAAAAAAAAACCAAAAAAACACACCACCTAAACAAAAAAATACTGGAAAAAAAATGCTTAGTGCTTGTTTAATTGTACTTAAAAGCAAAATTATGAGAAAAATAAATTGAATTTAATGATATGAGGACCTACATGTCTACTATTTGAGATGCATAGCTGAACCTGTTGCCAGCTGCTTGGGTGCCTAAAAAAAAGTAAGCATACTCCAGCAGATTCCCATGCTGAGGAAGCTAACAGCAAATAATTAGAAATTATTCAGCTGAACTGAAATACCCAATATCTTTCCCTTTTTTCCCTTTCCTCTTCATGGCTTCACTCTAGAGGCTTGAAAAGGACAATGTCTCAAGAGAGAGAAATATCATGAGAGAATGCAGACCAACTCAGTATTTAGAGTTCTTGAAGATAAAGCTTTAACTGCTTATGTGCTTTACTTAAAAAGAAAAGGTATTTTATTATTGATAATAATTGGCAGGCAGTTTTTTTGGGTGTGAAAGGAAGATCAGTTTTATATGTCATTCATGTAATATCTGTTCCATATTCCAAGCTGAAAAACAGTATTATGTATTTGTCTGTCTTGTAGCTATTCTGATCCATTATTTTATGAAGAATGCAAAACAGAATATTTGAAGCAAAGAGAAGAATACAGAGCAACTGGAATTAAGAAAAAAAGACAGAAGGTTATGTCAAATGTGTAGTTGAAACTTAAAATGAACTTTTCAAGTTTTAAATCCAACTTTGATTTGACTTGATTTAAACAGACTTAAATCAGCTGTACCCCTCTGTGTGGAATTTAACTGAGAAATAGACAAAATGAATGGAGAATAAAATAATCTCTGGCTTAAACATATTTTTTTTTAATTTTCTGTAATTAAAGATACAAAGCATGGTGTCACAGTTTGCAATGGAAGTCGCAAAGGTCTGTTCCTCTCTCTGGACTTGAGATTTTGTTACCAGTTTACGAATGGCCTTTTGGAACGTAAAGCTTGTGTCTATTTATGTGTGGCAGGCTACATAAAAACTTATGGGTGACTAATTTAAGTTGTATTAACTGATCACAAACAGTATACATTAAAATTGGTCTTTTTGTCATCTGAAGCTGAGGGTGTATAGAGATGCTCTTGATGCTCTTATTAGAAGAGAAGGGTGGCAAATGCAGAAGAGAAGAGATTCTTGGCAATCAATCTGAATTACCTTTTTGATCAAAACATTGAGTTATATGAGAGCTTGATAGTACTTTTGCCTACACTGTGGCTCATTCTTAAGTCTGCATCGTCAGAAGAGACGGGTGCCCGGTGCCTGTGTGTGACCCACACTGACCACTTCACCTCTAAAGGAGAAAGTCACCAGATTGAGACCTTCCCTGAGAATGGGAGAAGGCACAACCATTGGGAACAGTATCCTTCCCTGCTTTCCTCTATCCAGGTGAAGATGTTGGTACAAGCTTCCACACCTGAGGAGTGAGCAAGACACTTGCTCACTTTCACAGTGATGGGTAGCGGTGAGTACACCAGGTATGTAAGATGCAGGTCACTTCTTGCAGAAACTGAGTGCAGGCAGCTCCATGTTTAGAAATGGACATACAAAGTGTCTTTTGTGTATTTAAAGCAGCTTAATTGTAGCACTCGCAAATGCATAAATGGATTCACTGGAGATAGTCTGCAAACATTTATATTACTAGATTTGAGTATCTTTCAAAGCCTTTTGAAATAGAATTTTTTACAAGGAAGGAAAAGCTGCACTTAGAAAATGTACCCACATCGTAGATTTAATGCCCTGACCTTTTTTTTTTATTTTTAATGCCCTGAGTAAGTAGTAGGATTTGTTACTTTTCCAGCAGAAGATGCAAAATTTGCCTTTAGTACTGTTTCGCCACAAAACCAATATTGCTCTAAAACTATTCAAGTAAGAAATTCAAATCACACTTTGAGATGCATGTATGTGAAGTACTTAAGCCAACGTTGGAGGTTGGTCCTTGCCCTTTAGTCTGTGCCTTTAACTGGAGTAATCAATAATAATCCTGTTCTTCTGCTATTAGACAGCAGATTGGCTGGAGGACTAGGGAATGCATGGGAATGAAAACCTGAAAAGATGTGTAGCATTCTGCTTTGTTAGGCAAGCTTAAGTGGCATTCAGCTCTAGGACTAACCACCTTAAAATAGCTTCTGTGGAATAAAGTTTCGTATGCATGTACTTGCTCTTGGCTTCTCAATTCAAGCGTTTTGGAACACAATATTCCAAATCAGTAGAAAATGAGTTGTTTCCCTGTATGTATTTTTAAAAAAAGGGAAACTTGAGGTAGGTGGTGAAATGTTTTTTTTAGGGACAGTGACTGTTCTGTTATCCCACGATGAAAATCTTCCACATTTTCAGCCTCTGGAGAGCGAGCCTGGACGTCTGTAATTATCAAAAGCACTGCCAAAGAGGATTTGAGGATTGAGGCTGGAGTGAGCATTCTCTTAGAGGCAAGCGCTGTGTGCTGCCACTGCTACGTGCCTGCACTGAGGGCTTACCAAGGTCTTCTTCAGGACCACACCACAGCTGGTGAACACAGACAAGAACAGCAGCAGTGGACCTGTGGTGGAACAAAGCCCACTTGAACCTGCAGGCTTTAATCCCCCACCATGCCACACGCTGTAGCTGAAGGACTAACCACTCACTTCTGCACTGGTAACCAAGCTCTACCGTCAAGCCTGAAAGTGCACGTGCTGAAC
Organism: Merops nubicus; assembly: GCF_000691845.1. Classification (NCBI taxonomy): domain Eukaryota; kingdom Metazoa; phylum Chordata; class Aves; order Coraciiformes; family Meropidae; genus Merops; species Merops nubicus. Next base: position 11,641 of record NW_008625503.1, on the reverse strand, counting down.
TTGGGCCATCAGCCATTGATTTCTCTTTACCTGCTCTGTTCTGTGTGTGAGGAGGAGCGAGGTTAGTGCAGCTCCTCCTTTGTTTACCCTGGCACACCCTTAGAGCTGGGCTCTGCCCTTGGCTCTGGCATCAGCTGCCTCTCTAACACACCCATGGCCTTAATGGGATGCTTCCTAGTTTTGAATTCTTGATTTCACACCTTTAAACTTCTTAATGTCTTGTGCAGTATCCTGCATTTTAATAGCATTTACATGTTTTATTTAAAGTTTAAATGAAAGAATGAGTACTATGAAGTGACAAACTCATAGTAGGAAGTTGCATAGGAGTAGACAATTGGTGGAATTAATTTAAGTGTGTCCCCAGTGTTTTCAGGTTAGCCCATTGATATCAAAAGATGAGGTAAGTGCAGAGGCAGGCACTAACTCAGGTAGGTCACCCCAGATCTGAAGTGTGGCAATGCTGCTAGCCCAGCATAGTTAATGTTTGAGTAAGTGCCTGATGTTTTGTAACACTTGACATTCTTAAAAATTAAGGTGGCATTACCAAGTATTTACAGTCCCAGTTTTAACACTGCCTGTTAGAACTTGGAGCTTTCACGAGGTTCTGCAGCTTTCACTGTAGCTGCTGCACTAGCCTGCAGGCAGTGCTTACCTCTTTTAATGGGAACTGTGTGCTCAGCCAGTTTAAAACCATTCCTTGTGTGGCAATATTGCTTGACACTGATGGAATAAGGTCTTTAAGCTAGAAGACCAGTTTGTCACCTAGCACCCCCTCACGTGGTGCAGCAAGGTGTCTGTCACAGTTTCTGCAGCAAAGGGGCCTATCTTTGACTCTTTCCAGGACTTGGGAGAACTTGGCAAACACCCAAGACACCCATTTTTCACCTGAGCCTACATTCTTGCAGTGTAGTAAAGCTCTTGTCACACTCCCAAGACAAGCCCACTACAAAGGAGGGAGGAAAAAGTTGTCATATGCTTATTTTAAAAGTTTGCTTTCATAGAGCAAAATGAAAACTCAGAGGAAAGATGAGTGACAGTTTGCAATGCACAGGGTTCCAAAGAGGAATAGAACTACCTACTATTGCAGTCCAGGTGTCACCCAGCAAATAGTGTGTAGCCAAGAAACCCATTCTGCCTCATGCTTACTACAGCCATACACTCCTCCTGCAAGTCATGCCTGTGTTCTCTGCTTACACTGCTGGTCCAAAAATGGTTAAATACAGTTGAAATGCAAGTGTTCCATCCAGGCAAAGTATGAACTCAGTAACAGTAAGTACCTGTTTACTGCTTTCATGCTTCTCCCCAATATCAAACATCCATACTCAAACACCATCATCTTATCTCTTAATTACTGTATCTTGATGTTTGAACCACTTTGTCTCTTCCATCTTAAAAGACAATGAATTCTGCTGCTGGACACTGATCTCAGATCACATTACATGTATGACAGAACAGGTTTTCTGTTTTATCTTTTAATGGTTCAACTGCAGCTCAATTAAAATTAGGTGCTGATAAAAAAGAATGGAGCACTTTTGTCCCCTGTCCTATGTTCAAATAATTGCAAGTAGCACACCACTCCTCTTACTGACAGGGGCAAAAGCCTGACCCCTAAAAAAACCCAAAACAATACAAAAGAAAAAAAAAAAAAAACAAACCCCAAAACACAGCCCCCTCTGCCTTTTTGTATTCAAATTACACAAAAGCAGAGGGAAACACTTTATCACTTTGTGACCACTGTTCTTCAGGGGGCCTGTCTGAAGACCAGACGAAAGCACAGGCACATCAGTCAGGCACTGGAGCTCTTCACTCTTCTTCCTTTACCAGGCTATACAGCATCACTAAAAATACAGGTGTCTTAGCACAGTAGTCTCAAAGTCTACTGCAAGTTGGTTTTGAACTAAAATTAAATCTGCTTTACACACATCACCAGTGTGGTTCATATTATACTTCCCAGGGCCTGTGTGAAATTACTTGGAATGGGTATTGTCTTTACTGTCACTCTATCATATACCTAGTACCTCTCTTATCTTCTTCCAGCTGCAACCATCTGACTGCATCACAGCAGATTTGGGAGTTTGCTGTCTTCATGTGTCTTGTAAGATGAAACTGATCAGTTGTAAAACCCCCAAAACTGGCAGAGAGACTTAAAATGATCAGAGTTTAGAAAAATTTAAAATTAACAAACAATGAAAGTTTACCTATGAGTTATCAGAATGTTAATTCAACTTTCCAAATAAGTATTCCTAAGCTTGCCATAGGCTCACTTAAATGTGCAAAGCAACAACCTCCTCCTGCCCCAAAAGCTGTTTTCTGTTTCTGTTAAAGAGAATTCATGCTTTCTGAAATAAAAAATTAAATTTAATAATTGTCAAATCAGTGGGTCAGCTGAATTTTTAACTTGGATGCAAAATTTGAACATTTTAGAATTATTGATGCCATTTAACATTTAACTGAGGACTTTGGTCCTTCCTTTATGCAGTTTTGTGGATTTATGTAATAAAGGCATGTGTGCACAGGCAGCGGCACCCCTGGTGCTGTAGTAAACTACAGCTACTTCTGCATGTCATTTGCTGTCGCTGCAATGGAAAGATTTCACTTCTGAAAATGGAACAGGCACTGTAAGCCACTAGTGACATGAATTTAAATGACTTCCATCTCGAGTCAAAGATTTGTGTGCTTCGGAACCAACAGATGCCTCGCAGCCAGCCAGCTCCCAGGCGACTTCAGATCTGGAGACTCCTTTTCAGATGCTATGGGCTTGGCCACAGCAAGGAGCGAGTGGGTCGGAAAGGCTGCGTACAGCCAGCTCTGCCTCGTCCTGTCCTGCCCTCCCCTCTCCAGTGCCAGCAGCTCTCCTCACGTCCCTCAGCAAACATCACTGCTCCCTTCTCCAGCATGGGAAGCAGCACAGAAGATAAATCAAGAGTCAAAGGCAAAGCCCAGAAACTCTCAGGCACTGCACAGAAGCTTAATTTTGTTTCCCTGTCAGACAGGACAGGAAAGGCTGACCAGAAACTTTTTGACACAGGTAGTCAAAACACAGGAACCAGAAGCTGTAGCTTCAGATAACTTTTAAGTCCTTCAGGTTTCAATATGAATACTTTTCCCAGAATACACAGAAGTAGTCTGCAGAGGATGTTCATTATTTTCCCAAATGGAGGAGGATGAAAAACTTAATTGTTTGTATTTGGAATGACAGTTATACACAATCAAGAAATTAAAACTGAGTAAAAAAATTCTGCGCCAAATACAGAAAGGAGATTTCTAAGTGAAACCCATTTCAAACAAAAATAAATTTATTTAAAATTATACACTGTAGAATTCCTTCATTGCACAAATCCAAGTATTAATCATGTTGATGTCTGTTTGATAATACATTACTTAATTAAAAACTCCCCCATAATGTTGAGGTGAGAACCCCCCAAAATAAGCTATATTAGAACTAGATACCATATAGCTTATGCAGCCACATGAGAAATGTTTTCTGCTGCTTCGTTATTACACAGGTAGTTGGTTCTATCAGCTAAAGCCTAGTGACTTGGATTTGTTTTATGCATATTGGGTTTTGTTCTATTACTTTCCAAGAGATTTTGCTCCCCTGAGTCAGCTGTGTTCATTGGTCAGAATAAATTCCAGCATCTGACACCATTTCCATTAATCACAGACAAGCCACTAGACGTGAGCAAGATAATAGAAAGATAAAACCAATATCTGGTGAATGGAAAACATTATTTATGTATGCTGTTCACTAATACAGTAGAAGGTATCTGGAAGGCTTTTTTTTTTTTTTTTTTTAAACTTTGACACACAAACTGGAAGAGGAGAAGATGATGGGCATCCTATGAAATACTTACTCCACAGGGAAGAAAGTGTCTGGAACCCCCCAGATCATGTAGCACCTTGGTAACACTTCTACAGCCCGTCGCTGCTACAGCTGTGCTCAGTCATAGCCCCCCCCCTGTACTTGCAAGCACTTTTAAGATAATCTGCTACTAAACAGCTGTGAAATTAATTTTTATTACACTGATCTTAAAATGGACCTGGGAAGCCGAATACTTTACCCACCCACCTGTCAATAATGTATTTAGTATTAAGTGTCTTCCCACCCATTGCACGTTGGGTATCACGGACCTAATACAAAGCATTTCTCTTCAACGTACGGAGCAGTCAGGGCAGTTCACTCACCCCTGCTGCACTGAGAGACATGAAGCAGAGCAGTTAAAAAAAGAAAAACCAGCATATATTGTATTTGTCTAAAAACAGTTAGTGGCCTTTAAAGGGCCAAAAATAAAAGTAGTACTCAGACGCTCCCAATCTATAAAGCAAGCAATTGCAATTCAAATAAGTCTAGTTCTCAGTGGCACACTAGATACCACAAAAATACTTCTATATATCAACAGTGCTACACACCTGGTCCGATAAATTAAGGCTTTGTTTCTTTAATAAAAGAGAAGTTAGTCAGTTGCCTTCACCACCACACGTAAGAAGTCCAGATTCTGGTGCTGTGCAGAGGAGGCACACTAAGGATAACTGCACTGTGTACGTGGCCCTGTGGTAGACACCACATCATGAACTGAGGGAAACAAGCTGAACATC
>NW_008625503.1:0-7014 GCF_000691845.1 Merops nubicus | reverse complement strand
GTTCAGCAGCATTACTTACGATCCTTTACAATTCACAATAAGGCCCAAAATGGCACAATATAAACAGGGTACCCTAGGAGTGATTCTGATCTTGGGACTACCCCATATAAATCAAGACCTTGACAAAGAGATCTTATCTTTCTTGCTTAAAAATTACATAAAAAAGCATTTCTAAACCAGAAGAATCAGAAAGTTAATTGAAAGGAGAAATGGAGTGATAATCCAATTCTTCATTTTATGTCTCGTTCTGAAAAAAAGCCACTGTCAGAAATTAAGCTCAGAGCTGGTATGAGTTTTAACACGAATACCAAGTATTTTCTTAATAATGTATACATAGCAAACAAATACAGAACTGGATTATTTTGTTTTATTCCAAGAAGTCACTTCTCAGTGCCATCTCTTGCAAACGTATGCCATTTGCAGTACAAGGCTGTCTAGGCCCCACGCTAGATTTCTCTCAGTTAAAGCACAGCTTTAATTCCCGAGGAACTTGCTCCTGATCTACAGCAGAGGAAGACTAGGCTTTCTGTTTCAGAACTACAATTAAAAAGAAAGCAAGAACATTCCAGGCAACTTGTTTTCCCTCTTTAAAAGTTTGAGCGTTAAGATGCCTCTTCAAAAAGCATTCTAAAAATGCATCAGTTCAGTCTAAAAATTGTTTAGCTCTTGTGCAGACAGTTTTGGTTACACCGATCCAGGTAATCTGCTGGACAGTTTAACAAAGTTGTTTTGTTTCTCATTTCCCAAAAGACATTCTCATTGGGCTTTGGAGGACTTGGGAATACCCAGGAGTTATCCTCCAGAGAGCTCTTTCCGTAAGAATGGTGTTCCTGAAAGGTTTTGCCGTTGGCTGGAACGGGTCTCTCATCTGTCCGTGCCTGCAGAGCCACCCTTTCGGGTGGGGTCTTTCCATCCCGGGGCAGAGGGGGGCACACGGCATCGCAGAGTACTTCAGCCTTCTCACAGGGTTTTTTATAGACTGCCCCAGATGTCAAGTTCAGCTTTGAAATGTTCAAGTCAACACACTGTACTGGTGTGGTACAGGCAGCTGGAGAAGATAAAAAAGATTTTAAAATGACATTATCTAATGCATTTTTCACAGACTCCAAATGTGCTATAGTATAGCAGGGGTATAAACCCTGTTTTCAAGCGACAGATTTCCAGACCACATTTTACTTCAGCAACTACTTCGAAGTTAGAAACTGAATGTACTAGCCTGCTCAGTGATTTTGCAAGATGAACTGGAGATGCTGAAATTGTAACATCTACAATACACCCAACACCGAGGACACCTCCCCCCAGCTCCCACTTCAACACAGATAAACTGATGAATCTTCCTGACAAGACTGGAATTAACACTGAAACAGAGGGGACTTCCTTGCACTCAGGGAAATGGACCAGATTAAGATCACTGCTTGCACACACTATGCTGCTTCCTACTCCACTGATTCTTTTAACAAGTTGTGTCCTCAAGCTGCCAAGAACGTGAATTCTCACTGTCCATGAAGCACCAAGAGGGGAACACAGGGTGTTCGCGGGTTCTAGGTTCATAGGTGCCCCACCGTGGTCTGACTTGTGAAACTAGAGCAACAGACTGCAACGTTCAGCCATGTGAAATTCCAGGGGAGTTTTAAGCCATGCTAGGAAGGGGAGGATTCTGAAACAGAACAGCATCTACCTGAAAGAGCTGCACCTTCAATGCACGTCTGAACAGATGGCCAGATACAACCAGCTCACTTTTTTGTAGTGGTAATTTACATAACACAATGGCAGCAGATTAATGATTCCTACAGTTAAAGAAACTCACATCTTGCAGGTTGTTTTCTAAAACAGTTTTCAATCTTGAGTACTAACTGTGATTTGTAACTTTGTTCTTAAGGGCCAGAAGGAGGACCCAGTATCTTGGTCAAAGATTACAACTTCTGTTTGTCACTGCTGAATTCAAAGGTAGTGCCCAATTTGCAAGTGTTGGCCAAATGCATTTTTACAAGAGCACAGGCATCACACCTGAACAGCATGCTAAGGGACTGGAGTTGGCCTCTTAGTGCTGACAGGTGTAAAAGCAATTTGAGGCCTCCAGACCTTTAGAAGTTCAAGAAAAATGGAATCCACTCCTACTGGATTGAAAATGTGAAAATGTAAGGGGAAAAAGAGCAGGCCCATTTGTTGAAAATGCCTCCATACCTAAATGACAGCCAAGTAGAATTCACATGTTAATTGAGACTGTTAACATTACATACAGAGCAATTAATCACATTGTGTTCTGCAGACTTTACACAGCTCTTACAGCAGCAACTAGTTTGTGTATGGTAAAACAGCTAGTACTAACAGGTATAGGAAGGGGGAGTTTTAAGTTAATTTTAACCATATTTTGCATGAGCTGCGATTTTTCTGTTAAAATAAGCACAGAAGTACCTGTACTGCATTCCTAATTGTGGCTGACAAGCAAGCTAAACAGAAAAAAAATAACTGAAGTTTTCATTTCTGCTGAGCCTGTCCACTCTTACCTACTTCTGAAAAATTACTGAGAAAAGCCTACAGAGCAAGAGGCAAAAATGCCGTGTTTCCCAAACAGTCAGTCGTGCCTTTTATAGCTGTGGATGTACAACTGCTTTAAGCAACAGCAAAAAGTCAGACTTCATCAAAAAGCAAAGAAAAATTGATACTTGTGTAGTGGCAAGAAAGATAATGCTGAATTCAGATTAAGGACAGAAAGACACTACATGTTCACATCAAACCTTGAAACCTCGACAGACTTAAGGATTAGAACTCCTTGAGTTCCCAGTTTCTTTGCTGAAGTTATTTGACAAATGTGGCTTAGAATTTTAAGAACACGGACTCACCTGGTAACAACAGGACCAAGTCTGCAAAGTATGTTGATAGTTTATCAGCCAAAAACCAGAGTGATCATTAATCACTGCTGGCTACTAAGGCAGTGATTGACCTGGAGGTGAATCTTATTACCACACTGAGCCAATCAAAGCTGTTTAGAAACAAAATGTCCCCATCTTGTAATGGGCAAGGACATCAGAGACTGTCACCAATACACTATAACCAAGTTCACAGTTCTTTACTGGTGTCTTCTGTATTCTGAACACAGTAAATGCCACAACCCAAGTGAGCAGAAAACAAAGGAAACAAGCACTGTGAGGAACAGACTGGTAGTCTGACCCCACCAGAGTAAGAACTCTTGTGAAGCACTTGGCTTGAGAGAAACATATGTATGAACTAGAAGAACCATCTGATGAACTGCTCACAGAAATTATGCATGCTGTAAGTGGAAATTGTTTTCCCCTGCATTATTTGCAGTGTAACACCATAAGTAAGGCAGTCTTGCAGGCTCAGTATTCAACATTCAGAAAATGTCATCTTGCATAGAATTTTGATAGAAAATACAACTCCTCTGAACACCAGCATACAGAAATATGCAACCATAAGGGCAGTTCGGTCTATTAAAGTCTGATTTTAAAATGTTGTCAAATTAATACTTTATATATTCTGTGCTGGGAAAATAAGACTGTGTTTGCAAAAAAGGCTTTTTTTTCCCCCCTAATATGAAGTAGTTGTGGTAAAAGGTCAAATACGAGTAAACTTAACACCTCAGCCTTGTGCACATAAGCAACACTTGACTGAGAAAAAAGCCACAAGGGGAACAGAATACAGTACTGGAGAAAAAACACATCAGCAACACCTTTATGTGTGAAGTTGACCAGTATGAGACAGAGGCAAAAGCAGAAAACGGGTAGGATGGAACCATGATACAGTCTAGCTTATCAACTTCAATTGATGAGATTCTGATAAGATATGATAGCTAGTAACTTTTGCAAATGGCACAGCCTGAGCCAATGTTGTGCGTGTGTAAGGCCTGTTAGTGCAAACACTGACTTGCCTTTCTTGGTCGCTGTTGGGTTGGTTTTCAGTTTTCGTAGAACCTCAGCCTGCACGTCAGTCACCAGGCGCAAATTAGACATTTCTCTCTTCAGTTCCCAATATGCTTGTTGCACGCTTCCAAAACAAAAATTTTTTTACAGTTAAATAATTGCCACCTCTAAAGCACCCTCATGCCTGTTAATGTGCTTATCAAGCACCAACTGTTATTGCCTGACACACACTGCCAATTTTACTAGAGTGCCGTAATTGAAAATGAATTGAGCAGTACTGATAATTATCTTAAACTGATAGGCCTCTGTATCTTTTATTTGACTACTGCATATTACTATATATAATGTACTAATTAACATACTAGACAATGCTAATAATATCAAGTTCCCCAAATGGATAGAAATATGAGCCATATTCTGGAATTTCATTATTTGAACATGACCATCTTACTGTAAAATGAGTGATCTCCAAAGAATACTTTAAAAAAAACCAAAACAAAAACACTAGGCTGCAAACAAGGTGGGCTATTAACTTTGAATAGTTTCTGATAAACATGCCATCAAGTTATGTTCCTAGTAATGTTAATTAATCATAGTTTTAGATATTCAATTTAAAAAAATACACGTATCTGTATCTGGGTCTTTAAACCATTCATTTTACTACAGTGAATTCACATTAGATATCTGAGATCCAAACTAAATATTTTATAATATTAAAATCCAAGGCATAAGGACACAGTTACTCCAACTTAAACAAGAAATCAATTATTTTTAAAAATGCTTAGCAATCTAGCAAAACACATTTATTGAGGACAAGTGTCATGGATGAGAGTTTCCAGAATATTTGTTACTTCCTCAGTATATTCAGCTAAAAGACATTTAGCTGAGAACAGTTCACTACCTCAAACTATTGTTGAGGTGACGAAGAACTATTAAGCTACATAACAACTGTATTTTCAAACACACATATTGGATTTCCATCCCCCTGAAACAGCAAGTTAGGATCGCTCCTGCATGAAATTTATCAGACATGAATGTGTTAAAAAGCACTCTGAAAAACAGCTACTCTGTTCTGCAAGTTAATGTTAAAAGAGTTCCCTTAAAGAAATTAATTTTTCTGCTATGCACCTAACCGTTTCCCCACAATAGAAAAATTTAGATTCAAAAACTCTGTAAAAGAGCAGAGGAATCTGATAGTTTAATAGATAACACATTAGGTATCAGAAACAATGACAGATAGAAAGTTCAAATTTTCAGAACTGATATTTCAAGAAGTTCAGCTAAGCCTGTGGCCTTTTTACTGCAGAAGCCATTTGGCTCTTCGAACTCCAGAGAGACGACAATGTTAATATTCAGTTGATGTAGCAACCACACTTCATTTATTCATCTGTTTTTGTCTCAAAAATAAGATCAAACAAACTTTAAATACTGGACAGTTGTGTTTTGATATAACTAAATATATATAAGAGGTAAATACAAGAAGAACTTGGTCACCATCCAGAAGGAAATTGCTCAGATAAATTTTGTAATGTGCATCTGGCACTTTTAAAAGCATTTTGCAGCAAAGGGATGCAGATACCAGAATTCCACTTAAATCACAATACCATATTTTAACTGTTGTTGGGGATACTGACCTGGAATCCCATTGCACAGCCTCATTTTCAAGCAATTTGCAAAGGACTCCACATGCTTGGAAGCTTAACCTATACTGCCTTCTAACATGTAAAATAAACCTGATAGCCTATCTAAAGCCACAACAGAGTAGATTTGCAAACCAAGAACTTAAAGTCAGATTTGCAGGGTGCTGACAAACATGAAATAATGACTTTCCAAGAAGTTAACTACATATGCCTCCATCTCCCATAAACAGCAGGATTAGCTTGCTACAACAAATGTTTCACGTAGGAGGTTTTCCTAGTGTTTTTCCAGACTTTTGCATAGCCTTACATATTCAGCACAAATTACATGCTCATTATTTACGTCCTCCTATGACCAACACTGTACTGTCCATATGCCAATTCAGATGGCTGCCACCTGAACGTCACTTGGTGGTGGGATAAATCTGCTCAGGAAGATGGACGAGAGAGTTGCTCTACCTGGAAATAACACCTCTCTTCAGCAGGGTAAGACTGACTGTGAAGCTCCAGCAGAAACCACAAGAAAAAGTGTTAGCTAGCTATCCAGTCAAGGTGAAAGGTGAAAGTGTAATTTCTGTACAGCGTGTGTAATATTATCATCATTACACCAGAGAACATATGAAAAGAAATATCTGTGCTGCTCTTTCAGTGACTGGTTTCCTGTCCCATCTCTTCACTGGCCAAGTAAAGCCACAGTCTGTCGTTATGAAGGACCACTCTTCCCTCTTGTGGAAAACTGTGTAAGTACACAAATAGGCATAACTGGGTGTAAGAGATGCAGTTTCTTTTCTGCAAGACAGAACATTTGTGAACTTTCATGCATTTGTGAATTGTCCTTTTGCATAAAGAATTAAAGGATATGTATACTTCCTAATACAGCACATATACTCACGACAGGATAATGGAGTTTAGACCATTAGGATTTAGCACATTCATTATTTGAATGGCTGAAAAATAAAAATAAATGCCTTCTGATATTGTTAGCATTTTTCCGGAAAATAGCTCCTTTTCAACTGGGTCACACAATAGCTCCTCGATATTTTTTTTTTAAAAAATGTCTTTTAGTAGAAATATTATTGCACTGCACTAAGAATGCATGTTCCAACACTAAGCAAGAGATTTGATGCCACCACCTGTGCAAATACAGAAACCTCCTCAGATGCAGAATGAAGATATTCTATTAGTGGGATGAGGCTGGGAAATACATCTACCACCTCCTCAAGTCATCTAATTATTAAAAAGCTGACTTTAAAATACAAGATAATTTCATTTTCTGTACAACAATCTGAAGATGAAAATCTTTTTTTTCCCCATTATCAGTCTGGACTACCAACATAAAGAAAAAATAATATTACAGTGATCACGCTAAATGCGTTTAGCTACACTTGAAATTAGATTACATGATTTGAAAAAACACATCTGAATAGATGGCAAGCATATTTTTATATTCAAATGTACTGGTTTGGGGCGGGGGGGTGGGGTGGCTGGGATTGTGG
>NW_008625502.1:294-7526 GCF_000691845.1 Merops nubicus | reverse complement strand
ACATTCATGGCTCGGTCCTTCACACTTAAATAATAGAGTCTTATTTAATTTAGTATTTCTGATTCATCTTTTGTATTTAGCATAGTTGTTTGAAGAGGAAAACAGTATATATTTTGCTGAAAAGGATATAGGCATTTTTCTTTTCAGCCAGAGTAAAATTATTGTGTGTCATCATCTGTGTTCTGAAATACAACAGAAAACCAGAAAAGGCTTGAAAGACTTCAGCTTTTTTTTCTTTTTAATTTTTATCAGGAGTTTGCATTATGATTATTCACCCAAACAAAAATTTATATTTCTCGTCATTGTAGCTTTATTTTTAAAATGTTTTGTTATATTCTAAAGTTTGTTATAGTCAAGATGAAATGTGTCATGATTTTTTCCTCAGTGACTTAGTTTTTTCTCAGTCATTTCTACCTGTCAATAAAGAAAGTTCAAATACAGGAATTAAATTAAGATAATTGCATGCAATAGGATGACAAGAAGAAAATACATAATATAAATCTAATGTCTTTGTGACACAAAAAGCTAAAAGTTCATCTGAAATAAAAAAAGAGGTAGGTAATAAAACAGATGCCTGTTCTTTTCTTCTTTTAATAAACTTGAAAACATTAGGAAATTAAAAGATTAGAAAGTAAAAATTGAAAATTAGAAGGCAAAATTCACATGTCAGTAAAACATAATGGAAAAATGCAGAGGATAATAGAATCTCAGCAGGGTTAGGCTAGTAATATGAAGAAGTGGATGAGCTGTAATAATATTTCAGTAATTGGCATATTGGGGTGCACAAGAGCTTTAAAGTGAAAAATTTCCATTTGTAAATTGTATATGTCCTTTCTAGTTCTTCTGAAATTCGCTGGTTGCTGGAAATGCTTAGCAGGACAAAGAATACATTAACCCTAGAAATTTTTTCTAAACATACACTAGTAAAACTTTAAAGCATTTTAATTTTCTTCTGGACTGCAGCCTTTTGTGTGGGTTTATGAGGTGGTAAAGGATTTCTCAACCGTGAGGAGTCAGTTGATTGGCTTCTGTAAGACAACTCTTTCCACTTCCAGCAGAAGGTGTTTATAGCTGCAGTTATAATGGTCAGATGAGAGCAGTTTATTCAAATGCTAGATGACAAATCTGGAAACTAGAGGCCCACATTTGGGAAAGGAAAGGTAATTTTATAGTAAAACAAAGGTTAATGATGATGACAGGCTGAGAGAGTTGAACTTGTTTAGACTAGTGTAGAGAAGGCTCCAGGGACACCTTATAGCAGCCTTCCAGCACTTAAAGGGGGCCTACAGGAAAGATGGGAAGGAATGCTTTAAGGATATCTAAGGATGCTTAGGTATAATCTTTAAGGACCTTTCCAACTCAGACAATTCTATGATTTCTCCTGTTTGACAACTGAATGGAAAACATTGAAATGTGATGTAATCACCACCACCAGTCACTCGCCAAGTCGATCAGCTCTGGTTTGGGTGAGTTCTACAGTGGAGCCAAGCATCGTGGCATACAGAAGGAATTTACTGAACTGAAGAATCCTCAGGAAAGTGTGGAGACCTGCCAGAAGCTAGCAGCTGTCATGAGAGCAGCTGACAAGGAGTGTGAGAGGCCAGGAGTGTCTGTGAACAGGCTGTAAGTACATATAACCCAGCAACCAGGCACCATTTTTTGACCATCCACACAGGTCAAGGGCACTCATGCTACCTGACCCTCAAGGCAGAATGTTGGGCATTTATCTGAGAGCAAACTCTGCAGCTCCAGTTGGGGGATCTGCACTTTCTACCTCAGCCGTTGCCAATGCTTCCATGCAGAAGGAGCTGCTCAAGGCAGAGGTTGCAGTGAAGACTTCAGGTTGCAGAAAGTGCCTAGACTTTTCTCCTGGGGCAGATTTGCCTTCAAAAGGTGTACCCAGGTGGAAGACCTCCTACAGCAGGTGCCTGAGCTGCAGGATGTAGTGAGGAGGTTGTGTAACATCAAGTAGGATGAGAAGGAGTTAGGTAGCTGGATCCACAGTCTGCAGTGCACACACAGCCCATAGCCACCAGCCAAAGTCCTCCCCACTGACACAAACTGAAAGGAGGGGAGGAAAATAGTGTGAAGGAATGGAAGCATGCAATGGCAAGGACCAGCAGGAGGAAAGGACTTCCCCTGAAGTCTGAAGTGGCCTTCAGAACTGCTTCACCGTCCTGCAGATTGAAGAGGAAAGACCCCTCACCTTAGGAGAGATGCTTGAGCTGAGCAAGGCAGACTGGTCTGTTCCCTGTACAACAACCAGCACAACTATGAAATGGATATGAAATAGCAATGGATGCCCAGAGCCTGGAAGATATATCACAGATCAGCAGGAGAGCTCCTGAAGAGCAACAGAAAGGAGTGTCAGTTAATCCAGCCAGTAAATCAACTTCACCAGGGGCCCAACTTAACTATCTCTATGCAAATGCACATAGCATGGGGAACAAATAAGAGGAGCTAGAGACATATGATCAGCTGCGGGGCTATGAAGTTATGGGCATCATGGAGACACGGTGGCATGGTTACTGTGACTGAAGTATTAGTATGGAAGGATATAGGCTCTTTATGAAGGATAGGCAGGGGAGATAAGGAGGCAGTCTGTGGAGTGCATGGAACTCTGCTGCAGGATGGAGGTAGAAGCCAGCTGAGAGCTGATGGGTCAGGGTTAAAGGGAGGTCAGGGACAGTTTACATTATAACCAGGGTCTGCTACAGGCCACCTGATCAGGAAGACCAAGCAGATGAGGCCCTCTGTAGACAGATAAGAGCAGCCTCACATTCACAAGCCTTGGTCCTCATGGGAGGCTTCAACCATCCCAATATATGCTGGATGATCCACACAGCAGGGCATAGGTAATCCAGGACGTTCTTGGAACACATTGATCACAGCCTCCTTTTCCAAGCAATAGAGGAGCCAATTAGGAGAGATGCTTTGCTGGACTTTGTTCTCACCAACATGGAGGGACCGGTGGGGCCTATGAAGCTCAGAGGCAGCCTTGGTGGCAGTAACCATGAAGTTGTGGAGTTCAAAATCTTTAGGGCAGCAAGTGCGGTCTACAGCAAGCTCAAAACCCTGTACTTCAGGAGAATAGACTTTGGCTTCTTCTGGGACGTGGTTGGTAGAGTACCATGGGATAAAGCCTGGAGGTAAGAGGGGCCCAAGAAAGTTGGTTAATATTTAAGGATCACCTCCTCCAAGGTCACAAGCAATGCATCCCAAAGACCATGGACACTATCGCAGAGGTCATCCATGAACATGAGACATGCCCTGCCATCAAGCAAGTCAAGAGTTTAAAGCCCCAGTGGTATAGAGGGCAATAGCTGAAATGTAAATATGGAGACGCCTGACAGGTTGACTACATCATGCTGCCACAGACCCACCAAGGCAAGCACTATGTCCTTACAATGGTAGAAGCAACCACTGGGGGGCTGGAAACCTACCTAGTGCCCCATGCCACCACCTGGAACACCATCCTGGGCCTTGAAAAACAACTTCTGTGGTGACATGGCACCCCAGAAAGAACTGAGTCAGACAATGGGATTCACTTCCGAAACAGCCTCATAGACACCTGGGCCACAGAGCATGGCATCAAGTGGGTCTGTCACATCCCCTGTCATGCACCAGCCACTGGGAAGGTTGAAAGATACAATGGACTGCTAAAAACTACATTGAAAACTATGGTGGGAGGAACTTTTAAGCACTGGGACACAAACTTAGCAAAGGCCACCTTGTTAGTCAACACAAGAGGTTCTGCCAGTTGAGCTGTCCAGCCAGGAAACATGGTCCAACCTGGAACTTCTGGTAGAAAGATCATGGGGACACTTATGGCTGACCTGCAGGAGAGTTAGCGGCCACGTGGCACTCAGCTCCCATCTTGGTCTAAACCACAACACTCTTAAAGGCCCTTTTAACCACTGAGTATGAAAGCTGCAGAACTGTTGTAACAGAAATATTTGTTCTGCATATGAATATTCTGGTTTTTTTTATAAATACTGCAAAGTTCTTAATTTCAACATTCTAAACCAAAAGGAATCCAAGAGGTGTTATTCAAAGCCAGAATTCTAGCAAGATACAGGTATTTTGGAATTCTGCATTCTGAGTATTAGTAGAATATTTAAATATGAATAAACCAAATGTCTATATAGTTTTTGGATTATATATTTTTTATTTCCTTTTCCAATGTACAAAAATTTAATGACAACTTTTGTTAGATGTAAGAAACGTATTTTGAACACAGGGAATACTGTTAATTTACACACATTTTATAATTTTAGTGCATTTCTAACCTAAGATCTGTCTAATCAGTTTCATGACAGTAGATTTTTAGGCTCAGTCATACATTTCTGAAAAGGGCTTGATTAAGCGAAAAGTGAAAACCATCAGAATAGTTATACTATGTGGTACTGTAATAACATACTTCTTTTACAGAAAAGTTCATTTTCTACAGTAATTTGATCCTATAGTTCCGTTAGATGGAATAGTATGTTATACAGTGATGTTAATTCATGGCAGTAGGAGGAAGTCTGGTGCTGAAAGGCCCTAATCAGTAGTAAACTACCAAAAAACCTAAATGCTGCTTGTGATTAATGTATAGTAGAGAGAGAAAAACAATGTCAGGAAATTTTAAAGACTAGCATATGCCTTCTGTCGTTTTGATCTCCACAGAGATCTTCAAAATTACTAAATGTTGTTGGAATTAAAAGACAAAATATGATATTCAGAAGTAGACCTTGGAATGGGAAGGAAAATGTCTACAGGAAAAGAAGAAAAATTCTAAAATTAAGAACAGTAATGTTTAGTAGCTCTGGCTTGGTATTTGCTATCTATAAAATAACTTGTTAAGATAACAGGACTTATTTTGCTTATCCTCAGCAGTGAGTGATGATCATGTGAATGTGTCATCCTATAAGCATACACACACATCCTAGCATATGTTTTATGGATAAAATCTGCTCATATGCACCCAATAAAAATTTAGCAAAAAGTTTAGATTTCTCCAATAACAGAAACAAGAATTGTCCACAGATGTATGACTAAGTTTATGATCAGGCTACAGTACAATATCATCAACATGATTTATCAAGATCCTTATTAAGACATGTCTCAGTTGTCTTAGGGAATATTGAAAGCCATTTGAATATAGCACTGCAAATACATAGCTGCTCCAGCACAGGACTCAGCCTGAGCTAATGTCTTCTGATTCTCTCTATCACTTATTGTAATTGTTCCAATGGAAAAAGCATAAGTGAAAAATGCCGACTGAAATAAAATTTCGCATTCCTTGTCCACTAAGGGAAACATATCCTGGATTCAAGACTGACTGCCCCAGAACTGGTGCCATAAAATTTTGAAATGTGGGCCAGGACTACCAATCGTAGCCAAGATCTCCAGAAGTGCCACTTCGAGGCAAAAGAAATTCCCTGAGAGCCAGGAGTGTTAGGTGCTTTTTTTTGTAGCTGATAATGAAAAAGAGCAAGAAAATTATCTACAGGCAATTAATTTTTCATTTTAGCTGAAAGCCGAAATTTTTCAGTTCAGCTGCAATAAAAATTATAAACAAAAATAACTTAGGAAACTTGTTTTTGCATTCTTTTTACCCCACTCTGATCTGAACAAGGCAGTATGAAAAAAAATCTATTTGATTCATCAAAAAGGGCAATAACCATTTCAAAAGAAATACAAAAACTTATACAGAAATATACAGGGAAATAACAAAAAGAAGCCTTTAGAAAATTAAAGGGCATTGAAAGGAATGAAATTAAATGTGGCTGTGCAAAAGTGAAGTGTTCTTTTGCGGACTGCATGCCCCAGTAGGAAGGGCACTATCATGAATAAGCAGCACATCGGCCAGGTCTTTCCCTCCAATTCTAAATTATATGAGGAGGATATGAGGTGGCTTACCACCAGAGGAATAAAAAGATTGATACATTCACTCACAGTGTAGGACAAAGCAAAGACAGGAACAAATGAACTCAGAAGCCAGGTAGCCAGTCCAATTCCAGCCATAAGACAATCACCAAAACCCAGGATCATTATTACACAAATAATCCTCCCTCTGCTCCTAGTTGTGATGGTGTCCCATTGCTGGGAGCTCTACCTGTAGTAGACAGTAGCAGTACAGTAGTAGTAGTATAATGGACAAGTCAGAGAATCCTTCCAATAACTGGAAACCCTACATAGTGCACCCACTACATAAACGCCTCACCCCC
This sequence comes from Merops nubicus, assembly GCF_000691845.1. NCBI lineage: Eukaryota > Metazoa > Chordata > Aves > Coraciiformes > Meropidae > Merops > Merops nubicus. Next base: position 1,314 of record NW_008625502.1, on the reverse strand, counting down.
CATTCACTGCAGGTAGAACCAGCTGTCAACCTTAGAGGTAAGACACCTGATGTTAATTCTAAATGCAGGGCACCTCCTGGTTATTTCCTAATTGGTTTTCACCCAAGGTTGGCCAAGCCCTGAGAGAAAACCAAGAGGAAGATCTTTCCTGCCTGGTTGTGGGCATCATCCACATGTTAACCCTGATTCAGGGCTGGGGGTTTAGACCCCAGCACTTCAAGCACCTATAAGGTAGAAAGATAGAAGGAAGGGGCAATGACAAGACCTTGACAGGGAAGAAGTGAACATGTTAATGCATGAAATCATGTCTATACTGCTTCACGTAGCCCAGAACGAAACAGAAGATTTCTGGACTTCCTCAGTTCTCATCTAACAGCCAGTATAACTAAAATCCCTAGGCAAACTCTCCACTACTTTTCTGTATTTTAGAGCAAGAAAAATACAACTTTGTGATCATTTTCTCTGTTAGCTGAAACAGCAGAAGATTTAGCTTATATCATATTGTGCACTGTCATTACTGACACGCGATCCCCGGGATAGCTGCCACCCAACCTCTACCGTTGGGTGCCATCACAGTCACTGGCTTCAATGTGAAGGATGCTGCAAATAGCGTTTATTGCGTCGCTGCAATTCCTTCTATATCACAAGCCACACCCACAGTGCCCCTCGTGGGCAGTCTGAGCTTTCCGTTACAGCGCGAGATCTTCCGCACGCCGATCCCTGCCTAGGGTGGGCTCTGCTCACCACAACAGTGCATGTAGGAGCAGATACATTCACTTTAGGTATCTTACATGGATATTAAAGCTGCACACTCAACTTCTAATTTAATAGCAACTAATTCAGTATAATTTATGGTTTGTTTTTTTTTTTGTTGTTTGTTTTGTTTTGTTTTTTTGTTTTTTACTTATGTATTATCTTACATGAATTTGTGAATGCATGGACTAGAACTTCCCTGATAAATCACTGTTTATAGAAAGGAAATTTTTATCTACAGGTCATGTTTCAGGCAGAAGGTTTCCC
>NW_008625502.1:0-262 GCF_000691845.1 Merops nubicus | reverse complement strand
AAAAAAAAAAAAAAAAAAAAGTCATGCTTAAAACAAAGAAAAATTGTTTTCATGATTGGATTTCTAACCCTGGTTCTGTCCAGAATTGCCATACTAATCATCAGAGTTTTTCCTAAGTCATCAGTTATTTGGTTTTCCTGTGTGTCTGATCTCAGATTATGAATGTCTCATTTACAGCTGTACTAAGCGTTCACAGCTGTAGAGATGCTCAATTGGAAATATACTTTGATGATATGAAATACTTTATAATATTAGGTTGTCA
>NW_008625501.1:4098-6240 GCF_000691845.1 Merops nubicus | reverse complement strand
AAAAAAACCAAAACCAAAATCACCCACCAGACCCTGCAGGCATTGTCCCCATTTTAGCCCCCAGGGAAACTGAGGCACCCAGCTGGACACACCCTTGTCCCTTCGTGGATTTGGACAGGGGTGTCCCCAGGTTGTCCAGGCTCAGGCTTTTTGGTGCACAGGGCTGTCTAGAGGAGCCTTTGGCACAGCAAGGAGCAACAAAAGCTGAGGGAGAAATCATGGCTTTGAGCAGAAGGTCAAAGAGATTTTCCCCTGTGCTCCCCAGTGAGCTCCAGTGAAGCACTGGCCCAGACTGGGAACCATCACCTGCTGTGGGGATCTGCACCAGGCCTGATGAGTGATGGGGAAAGCAGAGCCCCTCCCTCTCCAGCCACGTCTCCGTGGTGAGGGGTCTCACCCACACCCAGCCCTGGCTTGGATGGACCCTTCCAAAATGAATCCTCCTCCTCAACCTCTGCCAAGCAAGACCAGGGGTTGCTCGGAGGGGCTGAGACCCAGGCAGATGTTGGAGGAGCCAGATCTCCTGAGGAAGCTGGATGGAAATAGGAGCACCAGCCTGGGGCTGGGAGCCTGCAGAGCCAAGGACAGGGTTCCTGGGGTGATAGATGCAGTCCTGCAAAAGCCAGGTGAGGGTTTGGTCTTTCCTGCAGGGATGAAACCCAAACTCTTGGTATTGCCCTCAAAAAGAGTGTTTGCTCAGACCTGCACGCTCACTCTGGCCAACATCTCCTCCTGTTTCCACTGCTGGGGCCCTCCCAGACTCTTCATCATCCTCTCCCCAGGCAGCCAGGTCTTCCCTGGCCTCCAGAACCTCCCTCATCCTCATCCTCCTCCATGTGCCAACGCTCACAGGCCTCCTTCACCCCTATCAGAGCAAACCAGAGATGCTGCAGAGGTTTAGGCAGCCCTCCAAGACATCAGGTCCTGAAGGCTGTCCTGGAATCAAGGTGGCCCCATTGTCCCCCTGGCTGAGGAGAGGATTCAGCCAGTGTAACTCAACAGGCATTGAGCATCCAGCCAAAAATGCACTCCCACCCTTCAGGGAGGTGCCCGTGCCCACCTCCACCAGGGCTGGCTAGGAAAACCAAGCTGATTTCCATCTTGGTGGCCATGGCAGAGTTCATCCCACACCTCAGGGCAGAGAGCAGCAAGGAGGTGGTGGCCTTGCAGAGAAGTGCAGCAGGAGGGAGGGGACGTGCACTTCAGGCTGTAGATAAACCTAGAGGGACCCATCCCTGGTGGCATGGAGACCTTCTGGGATGTCCTATCCTACTCCTGGGAGGTTCTGTCCCACTCCTGGGATGTCCAACCCTTGTTCCTGAGATGTCCTGCCCTGCTCTGAGAGAGGACAGGCAGGGTTGTGCCCAGCTCTCCCAGGGACAGAGCCACCTCCAGCCACCCCAGAGCTCCTCATGGATCCCCCTCAACGCAACCCGTGGCATGGACAGGAGCACATCAAGATGCAAAAGCCAACACCACCCTTCAGGGGAGGGGGAGAACCTGTCCCCACCCTCAGCTCTGTTGGGTGATGGATGGATGGGTGCTTTGCTCAGCCCCGTGTCCTCCTCACATGCCTGTCCTTTGACCTTCAGACCTTCATCTTCCTGGCCATTTCCTTCACGTTGTACCCCTGAGGGACTCCCTTTTTCTGTTCTCCCCCTTGGCAGGCCCCAACCTTCCCAGCAAACTCAAGAAGGCTGGTGGGACAGAGGGCATCCCACCCGTGTCCAGGGCACCAGAGGTTTTGTAGCTCCTGCAGAGCTCCATATCTTCAATCTTCAGCAGATTTAACACTTGTCCTCCTGGCCCCTGGGCCAACACGTGTCTGTGAGTTTGTGGCTTGTGTGCTGCATGGAAAAATAAAACCATTGTCCCTTTGCAATGGGATGGTCTCCCTGGTGCCTCTCAGTCCTGGCATCATGCCATACGCTGTCACCTCTCCCCACAGCTGCCCCAGCCCCTCCAGGACACCCACCAACCCCATCCTGCAATTCCTGTCCATCTCCAGGAGTTCTGATTGAGTTTGGGAAAGGGAGATGGAAAGTGGAAAGCACATTTCCAGCCCTGCAGACTGCAAAGAAAGTCCATAAAAATGAGCCTCATCCTTTAAATAAAGGAAACCAGATACTCCTCCAAACAAAT
>NW_008625501.1:0-4054 GCF_000691845.1 Merops nubicus | reverse complement strand
TGATTTCACAGAAAGTCCTCTTAGATACCATAGAATGGGTTGGGTTGGGAGGGACCTTAAAGATCAACTCCCTAATCCCACTCTGCCATGGGCAGGGACACCTCCCACTACACCAGGTAGCACAGAGCCCCATCCAACCTGATCTTCCATGCATCCAGTGATGGGGCATCCACAGCTTCTCTGGATGACCTGAGCCAGTGTGTCACCACCCTCAGAGTGAAAAATGTCCTAATTTCTAATCTAAATCTCCTCTTTTCCATTTTGAAGCCATCACCCCTTCTTCTATCACTACAAACCCTTCTAAAAAGTCCTTCCCCAGCTTTCTTGTAGGCTCCCTTCAGATACCTGAAAGCTCCAAGAAGGTCTCCATGGAGCCTTCTCCTCTCCAGGCTGGACAACCCCAACCCTCTCAGCCTGGCCTCCCAGCAGCATTGCTCCAGCCCTCAGATCATCTCTGTGGCCTCCTCTGGCCCCACTCCAACAGGTCCCTGTGCTGAAGTCTCCAGAGCTGGATTCAGTCCTCCAGATGGGACCTCACCAAAGTAGGAGAGAATCCCCTCCTTCCACCTGCTGCCCACACTGGATTAATGCTGGAGAAACACTTCAAAGCCAGAGAAACACCAAACTCCTTGGCTCTGCAGGTGCAAGTCCTTCCAAACACCTTGATTGCCCCAAGGGCTACACCCTCCAGGGCAGAAACACCTGAGCCCTTTGCCAGCCCTTCAGCAGAGCCCACCTCTACCTGCTATAAGACACCCAAGAGGGAAGGAGGTGGGGTGGGCTCTTGGTGGCCAGCAGCTCAAGTGCTTCAGAGCCATGGTGAGTAGATGTGGGGATTGGATTTGCTCTCTGGTAGCCCTGGCTGGTCCTTCCCATCTCTGCAGGAGGTGGATTTTCCTTCCAGCTGAGGGAAGGTCTTTGGTTGGGGGTATCCTTGGGGTGAAAGCTGTTGTGGGTTCTGGAGGAGCCATGGCTCTGTTACAAGCTCTGGCTTTTGACCCCTGGAGAAGGGGCTCCTAAGGGTGTAGACCTTGTGTTTGGGGGCTGTTCCCCAGGGCTGGGATGGTCTTACAAGCCTGTTGTTTAGCTCTTCCTGGCCTGGGGAGCACTACCCTGCTGAGATGCCTCCAGACCTGCCTCTTCATCTGCATGAAGGTACTTTGAAGGTCTTGCTGGTGGCATCTGATAGAAGACTGAGCTAGGTGGCCCTTGTGGGGCTGAGGCAGGCCTGGAGCAGGGGGTGAAGTTCTCCCCTTAGGGGGACTGGCTCAGGTTCTCTCTTCTGGCTCTGCTGTGGGGGTGGTTAAGGTTGTCCTGGGGCTGCTGGTGTAGGAAGAGAACTGAGGTGGTGGGAGAAGGCTGATACGTTAGATGTCACCCCTCAGGGTAGGGTCTTCTGCTCTGGTGCAGGATGTTGCTGCCCTGCTGCTGTGCTTGGTAGGGGTCCTGCTCTATCAGGCTTCCTGCAAGACAATCTGAGGGTTTCTCTGATGGGTCTCCAGCTCAGCATCCTGCCCAGGCACAGCTAAAAGCAGATGGTGAGGGCAAGCTGAGCCTTGACTAATCCCATCTGAGGCTTTACTCTCTTGTAGCTCAGGGCCTCCTAAAGTGGATGTGGGTTTTTTCCCCCTAGTAAGCCTCAGTAGAAGTCTCCAGTCTAGTCTCTGTGAAACCAAAAGCCTGGTTCTCACAGCTTCCTGTGTCAAGGAGGTCACAGCTCAACCACATTCTCTGCACAGGGACTCTTCCCTTCAGCTCCAGCCAGGAGCAGTTGCTTCATGGGGCAGCTGCTAGTCTTGTATGGAGAAAACAGCCCCATCCCATCCTTGCTGAGTTCCTTTCTAGCTGTCTCCAGCCAGCTGATCCAGCACTGTTGTGTCTAGTCTAAATGGAGATGAAAACCTGCTCAGACAATCATCTCCTGAAGCCAGACAGCACAGGCTTCTCCTGCAGGAGATGGGCAGAGGTCCTCTGCTGCTGCCCATCAGGGGAGGGAGAAGGGGAAGTGTTTCCACTGCTGTCTAAGGCTTGCTGGCCTCAATTATTCCACCCTCCCCAGCTCAGAGCACCAGGTGAAGCTCCTGGGAAGGTTCTCTGTGCCCTGTCTTCTGCCCCAAGGCAAGGTCAGCAGAGCCAAGAGAAGAAACCATGAGTTTCTTTTCTGCTATGGAGTGAAAACGTCCTGGCTGCCACCAAGCTGGGCTAATGTTCCTCTTGTCTGTAGGCTGTTGGCCATGTGGTCTAGAAAGACATCTAGAAGTGCCAGTTTTAGTCTAATTCCTCAGTGCACATCCCTAACCTCCTCTTCTCTCCCATCCCCACGTAGAGGGAGTGTATTTCTGTCCACATTGGCCAGGCTGGAGTCCAGATGGGCAACTCCTGTTGGGAACTGTATTGCCTAGAGCATGGAATCGAGCCAGATGGCATCATCTCCTCCAGTGCATCCTCGGGGCAAACAGACTCTTCATTTGGGACCTTCTTCAGTGAATCGGGGTCAGGGAAGTACGTCCCCAGAGCAATATTTATTGACCTGGAGCCCAGTGTCATTGGTAAGTTGTGGAAGGTCTCCAAAACCTCTTGTGGGTGGGGAGGGAAGACCTTCTATGACCTGAAGCATAGTGCTGACCACACAAACTCCTGGTGTGGCTGCCAGCTTCCACGTGAAACTGCATCTAACTTAGTGCAAGTAACTTGGTAGACAGTGGATCTGGTGCCAGTGATGCTCACGAGACCCCAATTTCCTCCAGATGGGATCAGGACGGGGACCTACCGCACCCTCTTCCACCCAGAGCAGCTCATCAGTGGCAAAGAAGATGCTGCCAACAACTATGCTCGAGGCCACTACACCATTGGGAAGGAGATCATTGACCCTGTCGTTGACAGGGCCCGGAAAATGGTAACGACCCCGGGGGCAGGGGGTCTTCTGCACCACCACTCTGGTTGCTCTTTGCCCTGGCCATCAAGAGATGCAATGGCAGGGAGGAGGACAAGCAGATCTTGGTCAACTTGAGCGTGTCACAATGACCTGGACCACCACTATGGGATGCATGGGGGTGTGTCTTGTTGGTTGGGACTTAAGGGGAAAACAAGAAACTAAAGATGCCTCCAGCTTAAGCAAGAAAACCAGGAGAAGCTGTGATTTAACTGGCCAGACAAGATGGCTTTGTTCTGGTGGGTGATCCAGCATCTCATCCCAACCAATGTCCCAGCTCAGCTTCAGGCTAGGGTCTCCCCTCAGACCTCCCCTCCCTTGTGTGGTGGCCTCTGGAGCGTAAGGTTTCATTGTCACAGCCCCTCTGAAGTGCTGTGATAACACTAAGATCCTTTGGGTTTGGGTGGAACCTCTTAGTGGCCTTCAGAGTTCTCTTGATCTTCTTTACTGATAGTAGCATGAGTTTTTATCTGACCTGAAATGCCAATCGCCCAGCCTGACTAGAGGAGGAGATGATTTAAAAGCAGTGTCCAAGAGGTCTCACCTGTTAGAAGTGGAAGGTGGTTTTAAGAAGTAAAAATAAGGCCTCAGACTTGATGGTTGAACTTGGTTCAACTTGTTGAACTTGGTTGAAGTACTTGGCCTTAATTTAAGTCCAAAGACACCAGCAGAGCTGTTCTAACTTGGTCTTTTCTGCTCTCTTCCTTGGTGCTGCAGACTGAGCAGTGCAGTGGCCTCCAAGGGTTCCTGGTCTTCCACAGCTTTGGGGGAGGCACGGGCTCCGGGTTCACCTCCCTCCTCATGGAGCGGCTCTCCGTGGAGTACAGCAAGAAGTCCAAGCTGGAGTTCTCCGTCTACCCGGCCCCCCAGGGTGACCCCTCCACCTCGATCCTCACCACCCACACCACGCTGGAGCACTCGGATTGCTCCTTCATGGTGGACAACGAGGCCATCTACGACATCTGCAATCGCAACCTGGACATCGAGCGTCCCACCTACACCAACCTCAACAGGCTCATCGGGCAGATCGTCTCCTCCATCACGGCCTCCTTGAGATTTGATGGAGCTCTCAACGTCGACCTCACCGAATTCCAAACCAACCTGGTGCCCTACCCCCGCATC
>NW_008625500.1:563-863 GCF_000691845.1 Merops nubicus | reverse complement strand
CTTAGAACAATGTTCTATGGGCTGTGAAATTAAAAAAAAAGAGAGAAATGGTCTCTGATAACAAATGTATTTATTACATTTCAGTCAGTTATAAGAACATGTTCAAGCTATGAAGCTTGAATTATCGTTGGATTACAAAAATACATGGAGAGGCATTTGAGAGGTGCTACTCCTCGACATCTACCACCATGCAGGAGGCAGCAGGGAAGGCCCTGCGCAGAGCCCAGAATGCTCTCCTGAAGAGGGAGGGACATCACTTCCGAGGCGGTATGCTGGTGGGGGTGGAAGCCGCTGCTGGTG
>NW_008625500.1:0-546 GCF_000691845.1 Merops nubicus | reverse complement strand
GGACGGAGCTGCTGCGGGCTCCTGCACTGCGGGGATGACGACAGCGGTGCCAGCCTCTCCTCTCTGTTCTTCAGAGGTGGGAGACACCAGGTTTCCTCCACCATCTTGTTCTGCTGGAGGAGGAGGAGGAGATGTGCCAGCCTCTCCTTCAGCCTCATCAGACTCAGGGCTCGCAGTGTCTTCAGGAGCTGCTGGTGGTTGTGTTGCTGTTGGCACATTGAGGCTTTTGACCAGGTCTTCCTGTCCCAGCTACTGGTCTATGTCAACTATGGACCGGCCAAGGACCTCACCACTTGTGATGAACTGAGCCACCGGGACCCTGGCACCATCGGCCACCCAGGCGTGGTCTGGCCTGGTGGGGCTGATCCACACCAGGCTGCATCTGTGGCACTGCGCTGCTCTCGGTGGCTTCGGCGGTGTCGGTGGCTGCGTGACGAGCCCCTGGCTCTCAGGAAAAACCTTGTGCAGGACCTGAGAGACAAGGCCCTGGCTGATGCTCCTCACAGCGGCGTCAAACGCCACGCGGCTTGGCGGGGCAAGGCTCCC
>NW_008625499.1:3856-8042 GCF_000691845.1 Merops nubicus | reverse complement strand
GAGGAGCTGCTTCCAACCCTCTCCCACACCTCTCCTCTTCCCAAGGGTGTCAAGGGGGAGCCCGGAGCCCCCGGTCCAGATGGGCCTCCAGGGAAGCCGGGTATTGATGTGAGTACTGACCCCCTGTGCCCCCCTGTCCCCCCCTGGCTGCAGCCCCCCAGCTCACAGCAGGGTCTCAACAAACTCCTCTCACCCCCAGCACAGGAATCCCTTTTCTGTGCCAAAGTCCCTCCATACAGGAGCTGAAAGCACCTTTTGAGTCACAGCAGCAAACACAGGTTGGGGCAGGGCTGCTGCTACCCCTTCCCACTGCTGGGGCTCCAAAAACTTCCCCACCCCCCAGGAAAGGCACAGCACCAACACCCCTGCAGATGAAAAACCTTCTCCTTGTCCTTTACTGCAGCTGCTGTCCTGAGCCCTGGCTCAGCTCCTGTTCCCTCCAGAATAAATCTGGAGCAACCCCAGAGTCACCCCCTTGGCACCCACATAGGTGGCCCTGGTGACTCCCTCCACTGTCCCCTCCCTGGCAGAAGCACAGCCCAGGGCAAAGGTGGTGGGCAGAAAGGGCACGGAGCTGCCTCCTTGCCCTGCCTTGGTGGTGTGATGGGCAGAGTGGGTGCCCAGGGGTGCTGATGGGTGCCCGGGGGGGTTGGGGTTGGGTGCCAGTCTCCTGTCCCCAGTGCAGAGCTGCGTGGGCAAGTTCCTGCAAGCATCAGACATTCACTCGCTCATCAGAAAGAAACCCAAAGCACAGGGTCCTCTTTTGTGTCTCTGGGTGGCACTTCATAAATCTGTGGGGTTTTAGTTATTCTTCAATAATAAATGAATAGAATAATAACTGTCATTATAAGCATGAATTATTCATCCACGCTGATCTGCCTGCAAGAGGGTTGGGCTCCTCTGCATACAGACGTGGGGTCTCCACTTGCTCCAGCCCAGTATGCCCAGTAGCATCCAGAAATGAACCCATGGGTGAAGCTCAAGCCACCAGCTGCAGGGAGCCAAACCCTGGCACAGCCGTGGGCGGCGCCCGGGGGCACCAGGGATGGACTCAGAGCTGGTGTAATGGGGATCACGGGGGGTCATGGGACCCCGTGTGCCTCTGCCAGGGCTGGGGCAGCCGTGCTTGCCCCCGGGGGTCCCTGCTGAGCCCTGGCAGGGGGCTCTGGGCAGCGCTGTGAGGCTCTCTGTGCCATCAGGGTGCAGGGCTGGGCACCAGCTGCAGCTTTCCCCATGAATGACCCTCGGCCCCTGGCACTGGGAAGAGCCCCAGGAGAGCAGGAGGACTGGCAGGAACCCCCCTTATTTCTCCTCTTGCAGGGCCTGACGGGAGCCAAAGGGGAGCCGGGACCTGTTGGAGGGCCAGGACTTAAAGTGAGTGAGGGGCTGTGCCAGGGGAGCAGCTCTGGGCTCCCACCTTCCCCTCCTGGAGCTGGCAGGAACTGGCCAGGCTGAGAGCAGCCCCACGGCCCTGCCAGGGACATGGGTGATGGAGTGGAAGGGGCATGGAGGAGGAATTTTAGCAGCTGACACAGAAGCAGAGCAGGGGTCGTGGGGCCAGACCCTCCTGACTCTCCCCTTGTGTCCTGTCAGGGCCAGCCTGGACTCCCAGGGCCACCAGGGCTCCCCGTGAGTATCTGCCTCTCCCACGGGTGCCAGTGATGCACCCAGTCTCTCCAGCACCCATGGGCAGGGTGGGAGCAGGGCAGGGATCCAGCCCCAGCTCCCCCTGTCACGTCCTTGGTGGTGGCAGGGCTGCTGTCCTGCATGGGGCAGGGGTGCTGGTGGTTTTGGGGGGGGGGTTAGAGAATTTGGACCAACTGTGTCTTTCTTCTTGTTGCAGGGTCCTTCACTGCCAGGACCACCTGTAAGTGCTGTGGGGCTCCTGAGAGGGTACCCTGCTCAGGGCTGTGCTGGAAGAGCTCAAATCTCAGCACCCCCAAAGAGGGGGCTCAGGGCTCGAGCTCTCTCACTCAGTGAATGTCTCTCTTCTTCTTAAGGGGCTTCCAGGCCAGGTTGGGCTTCCTGGAGAGATCGGAACGCTGGGACCCAAGGTGAGGGGTCAGCATGGGGCACGGGAGGACCAGCATCTGCTTCTCCACAGTTTGGGGATCTTGGGGTGAACGGGGATGACCCCATCAAGTGGGAGAGTGGGGTCCTGCAGTGGGAATGGAGGAGTGACAGACCCTGCCTGCACAGGTCCCCTGGTGCCACCATCCCCTCCCAGCTCACGGCTGGGGATGTCCCAGTTCTCTGGTGCTTCACCACCCCTCTCCACCCCAGCTCTGGCAGTGCCTGCTGCCTCCCCACCCCTAAATCTCCTTTCCTGGGGTTGTTCTTTCCTAGGGTGATCCTGGCCCCGATGGCCCGCGGGGTCCCCCAGGCCCTCCAGGGAAACCCGTGAGTACCTCCCTAGTCACCAGCATCTTCTGCAGGAGGGAGAAGCTTCCACCCAGGTCCCACCCAGGGGCTGGGGCTGGGACTTGGGTTCTGGCACACACCTCCCACCCCGTGCCTTGCTCCCCCCTCCTCACCCTGTAAAACAATGCCAGTGCTGAACTGTGGGTGCTGATGGTCTCTTTCTCTCCAGGGCCCCCCAGGACACATCCAAGGACTGGAAGGCAGTGCTGATTTCTTGGTGAGAGCTGCCATTACCTTGTCCCTTCAGCAGGCCTTGGGAGGGTAACAGCTGCTGGAAGAGTGGCCTGAAATACCAGTGTCATTTGGGAACTGGGGGCCAGTGGAGCAGGGAGGAGCAGGGTCCCCAGCCAAAACCATGCTGTGAGCAGTGGGGCCCTTGTGTCCCTACTCAGCCCAGCTTTGGGAGCCCATCCTCCCCCATGCAGCTTCTCCACAGCCTCTGGGTCCTTTCCCAACTGAACCTGTGCTGCTTCTTCCCCACCAGTGCCCGACCAGCTGCCCACCAGGCCCCAAGGGCCCCCAAGGACTGCAGGGACTGAAGGTAATGGAGCTGCCAGGGACCACCACCTCCAGCAAGCTGTGCCTGAGTGGAGGAGCCACCCCTGGTCGAGAGGCACAGGGAGCTTGGGAGCTGCTCTGCTCCCCATGCCCACTCAGACACTGAGATGGGTGGGATGCTGAGCCCCACCACGTCTCCAGTGGGCACCCCAGGGTGGGACGTTGGGCAGGGTGGTTCTGGGGGATGCAGCTCTGAGGATGCTGCCTCAGCCCCGTTGCTCTGTCCAGGGATGTTCATCATCTTTCTCTTCAACCCTTAGGGACACCGAGGCCGCCCCGGTGCCCTCGGGGAGCCCGGCAAGCAGGGCAGGCAGGTGAGTGACCTCACTGACAGGTTCCCAGCAGGAGCCAGGCGTGCCTGCCTCTGGGGGAATGGGGCAGATCCGGGGCTGGGAGATGGAGGGTGGACAAGGTGCTCTTCCCATGGCAGCTGCCTGGGCAGGGGAACCTGTACCCATCCCCTGCCAGCTCCCAGATGAGGGGATCTGGGGTCCCCAGGGTGGTTAGTACCCCTGCTCCACCCCAACCCTCACCTCTCTCCTCTCCATCCCTCCTCAGGGCCCCAAGGGTGACGTTGGTGTCTCTGGAGAACAGGGCGTCCCAGGCCCTCCGGTAACGTGCTCCTTTCTCTTGGCTGGTCTCCCCGCTGGGTCCCCGGGGGCGGGGGCCAGCCGGTCTGTGCTTGGCCCTAGACATGAGGGACAGGAGATTAGTGTGTCCCCCCTCCCGGGGACCCAGGGCTAGGAGCAGAACAAAGCCTTGGCCCCATCCACCTCCCTCCTCCCAGCCTTGAAGCTGCCCCCGGGAGGGTGGCAAAGCCACATCCCGATGGACACCTCGAGGGCCAGCACTGGCCTGGGCACCCTGGTTGTTAACTCACCCACCAGGCACAAACTAGCCACGGCCAGCGAGCCCCCCGAGCTGAAGGGGGGTGCAGCCCCCAGCTCCCAGCGGGACGTGGGGATTAAAGCTGCCCCAGCTCACCGAGCGCTTTGAAGATGAAAAGCAATTAAGGGGCTGAGCCCTTCAGGCCGGGCAAGGGCAAAACCGCTTTGAAGCCAAGAGCTGGGGCAGGGGGGAGCAGCACCAGTCTGGGCCCTTGCCTGTTATCGACCCGACAGCTGGAAAGGCCCCTGGTGGGGGGCTGCAGAATTCGGGGCGAGTGGCGGGGCTGGGACCTCTCAGCTTTGGCAAACCGGGCTGGTTC